>NW_026781747.1:0-50000 GCF_030144855.1 Hypanus sabinus
ATGGTTCTCAGGGGATATTGAAAACCTGGTTAACAAAAAGAGAGATATCTACAATAAATATAGGCAGCATGGAGTAAATGAGGTGCTCGAAGAATATAAAGTATGTAAACTTCAGAAAGAAAGCAGAAATTCTAAAAGATGATACGAGGTTGCTTTGGCAAGTAAGGGGAAAATAAATCCGAAGTGTTTCTACAGTTATATGAATAGCAAAAGGATAGTGAGGAATAAAACTGGTCCCTTTGAGAATCAGAGTTGACAGCTACGTGCGGAGGCCGAAAGAGATGGGGGAGATTTTGAACAATTTCTTTTCTTCGGAATTCACTAAGGAGAATAATACTGGATTATATAAGGTAAGGTAAACAAGTAGTGAAGTTATGGAAACTATGACGATTAAAGAGGAGGAAGTACTGGCGCTTTTAAGGAATTTAAAAGTGGACAAATCTCCAGGTGCTGACAGGATTTTCCCTAGGACCTTGACGGAGTTTAGTGCAGAAATAGCAGGGACTCAGACAGAAATATTTCAAATGTCATTAGAAACGGGGATTGTGCCGGAGGATTGGCGGGTTGCTCATGTGGTTCCATTGTTTAAAAGGGGTTCGAAGAGTAAACTTAGCAATTACAGGCCTGTCAGTTTGACGTTAGTGGTGGGTAAATTAATGGAAAGTATTCCTATAGCTGGTATATATAATTATCTGGATAGAGAGGGGTCTGACTAGGAACAGTCAACATGGATTGGTGCGTGGAAGGTCATGTTCGACACATCTTATTGAATTTATTGAAGACGTTACGAGGAAAGTTGACGAGTGTAAAGCAGTGGATGTTGTCTATATGGACTTCAGTAAGGCCTTTGACAAGGTTCCGCATGAACGGTTTGTTACGAAAGTTCAATCGTTAGGTATTAATATTGGAGTACTAAAATATATTCAAAAGTGGCTGGATGGGAGATGCCAGTGAGTAGTGCTGGATAACTGTGTGCCACAGGGATCTGCACTGGGTTCAATGTTGTTTGTCATATACATTGATGACCTGGATTATGGGATTGTAAATTGGATTTGTAAATATGCAGATGATACTAAGGAAAGTGGCTTTGCGAATACTGAAATAGGTTTTCAAAGTCTGCAGAAAGATTTAAGCCATTTAGTAGAGTGGGCTGAGCGATGGCAGATGGAGTTTAATGTTGATAAGTGTGAGGAGCTACATTTTGGTAGGAATAATCCAAATAGGACATACATGGTAAATGGTAGGACATTGAAGAATACAGTAGAACAGAGTGATCTGGTAATAATGGTGCATAGTTCGCTGAAGTTGGAATCTCATGTAGATATGATGGTGACGAAAGCTTTAGGTATTTTGGCCTATATAAATCAGAGCATTGAGTATAGGAGTTGGATGTAATGTTAAAATTGTACAAGGCATTTGTAACGCCGAATTTGGAGTATTGCGTACAGTTCTGGTCACTGAAATATAGTAAAGGTGTCAACAAAATAGAGAGAGTACAGAGAAGATTTACTAGAATGTTGCCTGGGTTTCAGCACCTAAGTTACAGGGAAAGAATGAAGAAGTTAGGTTTTTATTCTTTGGAGCGCAGAACGTTGAGGGGGGACGATAAAGGTATATAATATTATGAGAGGGATAGATAGGGTTGACTTGCATAAGCTTTTTCCATTGAGAGTAGGGGAGATTCAAACAAGAGCACATGAGTTGAGACTTATGGGGCAAAAGTTTAAAGGTAACATGAGTGGGAATTGCTTTACACAGAGAGTGGTAGCTGTATGGAATGAGCTTCTAGTAGCAGTTTTAGAGGCAGGTTCGGTATTGACATTTAAAGACAAATTGGATAGGTATATGGACAGGAAAAGAATGGAGGGTTATGGGCTGAGAGCAGGTCGGTGGGATTAGGTGAGAGTAAGCATTCGACAAGGACTAGAATGGCCGAGATGGCCTGCTTCCGTGCTGCAATTGTAATATGGTTATTTGGTTATTTGGCTATTCTGAAAGTCTGGGGGAAATAACTGTACGCGTTGACCGCCCGTGGTGTTATACGTCTCTGTAAGGTCATCACTACGTTCCAAGAATTAAAGTCCCAACCTGTCCGACTTCTCTCCTTTGATCAGTCTACCGAGTCCGGCAACATCCTCGTTCTCCTCCTGCTCTCTCATCCACTCTTACATTACACACCTCACACTCTCTGACCCATTCCTACCCAATTCTCCTCCTTTGCTCGCGTCCTGTTTCTCCCCCACCACTCTCCTACCAACTCCTACAAATCTATGGCCTTCTTTCTCTACATCCGTTCCATTCTTCTCCGTCCTCCCACTCTTCCCCACTCCCATCCCTCTCTCTCCTCTCCCTATTTCCTCTCCCACCCTTTCTCTCGCCCCTTTCTTTCCTTTTTCGTTCTCTCTGAAACAGCCTCCGCGTTTCCTCAACTTTCTCCCTCGTCGCCATCGACTCTCACTTCAATCCTCTGCCCACTGGTTCCCGATACCCCGGTCCTGAGGAACGCCTGTGCTCATTCCCCCTGCCTGTGCCCGTCATGGTTTTATGCAACTCTGTAAGTTCGCCCCTGCACTCCAAGGAATAAAGTCCAGACCTGCCCGATCACTCTCCATGCCGGACTCTCCCGAGTCCAACATCCTCGTAAACATTCCAGCAGAGTGGCCTTTCCTATATCAGGGCGACCAACACTGAACAAGAGCGGCGTCACTGTACATCTGCCACGTGGCCTCCCGACTCCTGTACCATCGTCTTCCAGAGCGGTGTACCATCTGAGCCATGTTAAAGTCTAGGTAGATTACTTCTACTCACCGGGCCTGATCAGTCCTTCCCGATCATATTAGACCGGCGACTCTCCCTCGGTCTCAGGCCATCCGTATATCTCTCCCACCATCCGGATCTTCGCCCTCCCTCCTTCTCTCACCGCTCCTTTCTTTCTTCTTCCCTCCCTTCCTCTCTTCCATCTCCCAGAGTGATCTACAATCTGGCATCTCGTGACAGTATTTGTCAGTGTACATTTTACCAACCAATCAGGCCAAACAGGTCCTACGCAATAACTCCGATCAGTCTAATCCCCCCTGGGCCCACACCCTCATACAGAGCAGCCCAACAATAGTTCATTAAAGACCCTATCCATCACGTCTGGTACACTGCCCTGAACAGCCGCCCTGCTGTCTTACTCCAAAGATGGAAATCTTAGATGTCTACATCCATGGACACTGTCTACATTTCCTGCTGTCTCCGTGAAGTAACCAGCATAACCACAGACCCCCACACAAACCAGCCGCACTCCCTCCCATCGGGGAGAAAGTTACGAAAGCTCGACCCACCGGTCACAAGGACGGCTTCTGCCCCGTTTTTATCGGATTATCTAATGGCCCCCTAGGACAACTTGGATGGAGCTTCACTCGATGTCTGACCCCAGTCGTGTGTGATAGGACCATGGGGTGGGAGCATCACTCTGTGTCTGACCCCAAGAGTTTGTGATGGAACCGTGCGGAGGGAGCATCACTCTGTGTATGACCCCGGGAGTTTGTGATGGAACGCTGCGGAGGGAGATTCACTCTGTGTCTGACCCCGGGAGTGTGTGATGGGACGGTGTGGAGGGTGATTCACTCTGTGTCTGACCCTCAATCTTCTGTGTTCAGTTGAAACTGATGTGCTGTACGCGGAAGTTAATTTCAAGACCCTCTCGGCAACCCGAGTCCGGACTGATCGAGGTCAGTTTCAGCTTTGTTCGTTCATCCCTGATTAGGTGACGTGTCCAATCCTGTCGCGAGATCTCAGGACAAACGTACAGATGACCTTAATGATTCCCTGTTTGAGAATAACACGGTGGGAACGCGTGGGAGATGCGAAGGGGGGTGGATGCTCTGTTTGACGATGGGTGCGGAGTGTTGCACCTTGGGAGGGCAGGATTAGAGGGCGCGCCGTGGGATGGACTGTGGAGGGAGTGCTGTGGGAAGATGGCATGGTATGCAGAGGACGGCGCAACGAGGAGCAAGCGATGTGGGGAATGGGTGTTGGAGATCAGTTACATTCGTGTCGTTGTAGTGAGGAAGCAGGACTGTTTGTGAGACGCGGAGAAGTAGCGCGGTATTAAATCTTAACCCCCTCTCCCTTTGCTAACACCATTCTCTTTCCCTATTTCCCCTTCTATCACACCGTCTCCTCTCTCCCTCCATCCCCTGTCCCTCCCTCACACTATTTCTCCTACTGTCTCCAACTGTCCCGTACTCTTCGTCCTCGCTTATTGCCCCCACTCCCTCCGGTCTCTCTTCTATCACAGTCAAAATCTCTACCACTCTCCCTCTCCCTCTCTATCGCTCTCTCTCTGCTCACTCTTATACCCCCGTCAACTCCGCCCGTTCTTCCCATCTCTCTCTGTCTCGGTTTGCCGCTCATCTCCCCCCCCCACGCTTTCTCTTTCTCTCCATCCATCTCTCCCGTTCCCCGACTCTCTACCCGCTTGCAATTCCCCCTCTCACTGAAATTCTCTTGTTCTCGCTTCCCCTTCCCTCTCCCACTTCCACCCGCCCTCCATCACACTTCTCATTCCCCTCCATTCATCTCTCACGCCTCTCACTCCGCTACACAGTCTGCACTCTCTCCCCTTTCTCTCCCCGTTCTTTCTCTCGGATTTTCCTGCCCAATGTCCACATCGCTCTCTCCCCTCTCTGTCCATCGTTTTCTCCTTCTCTCTTCCACGTCTCTGTCCTCTCTCTCTCCCCGCTGTCCCTCATTCTGTCACGCTACCTCATACCCTCTCTCCCATCACTTGCCCCTCTCTTCTCCTCTCTGTCTCCCCGACTCCCTCCACCATTCCCTACCGCTCTCACTCTCTTCCTAATCTGCCCGTCTCTCTCTCTCATACTCTCAGACGGTCTGAACTCCACCTACTCCAGACTGAACTTTCGGAAAAAGAAACCCCGCATCGATGAGGACGAAGATCCGCCCATTTCCTCGGGACCCAGTGGGCTGTCAACCAGTGCACCAACAGGTCAGAGTTCACAGCGATGACGTCATTTTGGAGTGGTCAGTCTCATACTCCTATGTGTTTGTACTCCATCTGTTTGGACCACTTCCTCTGTCAGCTCGTTCCATAGACTGACAACCATCTGGTTAATGAAAGGTTGTCACACGGGACCCAATTAAATCCCATTCCTCCTTCAACTTAGACTGGTGCGCTCTGGTCCTCGATTCTCCAAGTCTGTGGAAAGTAACCGTACGCACTCACCGCTCGTGGTTTCATACGCCTTTGTGTGTTTACCCCAACACTCCAAGAATTAAAGTCCCAAACTGCCCCATCTCTATCCATAAATCTCTCTCTCCAATCCGGCAACATCGTCGTTCTCCTCCTTCCCTCTGCCCTACTCTCACTCCCCCATCTTCCCACACCACCCACCCCTCTCACTGTGCCCCTCTCCTACCCCAGTCCCCTCCACTACTCGGTTCCCTATTCTCACCAACTAATCTACTACAAACGTTTCCCGATATCCCCACTCTCCGTCTCTCTTACTTTCTATTTACCCCTCTCGTCCCTGTCTACCTCCTTCCTCTCTAACACCACTCCCTCACACATCTCTCTCCTTCCACGCCATCGACTCTCACCTCAATCCTGTGCCCTCTGGTTCCTCATACCCCGGACCTGAGGAACGTCGGTGCTTATTCACCCTGCCTGTGCACCTCGAGGTTTTATACAACTCTGTAAGGTCACCCCTGCGATACAAGGAATAAAATCCCGACCTGCCTGACCTCTCTCCATGCCTCACTCCCCCGAGTCAAACATACTCATAAACATTCCGGCATCGTGGCCTTTCCTATATCAGAGCGACCAACACTGAACAAGAGCGGCATCACTGTAGATCTGCAACGAGACATCCCGACTCCTGTACCATCATCTTCCAGAGCAGTGTACCATCTGAGAAATAGTTAACGTCCAGGTAGATTACATCTACTCCCCGTGCCTGATCTGTCTTTCCCGATCATATTAGCCCGACAGCTCTGTCTGGTCTCAGGCCATCAAGTATCTCTCTCGTTCCTCCATCTTCCAACTTTAGGATCTCCCCCCTCCCTCCCTCTCTCACCGCTCCTTTCTTTCTTCGTCCCTCGCTCCTCCCTTCCATCTCCCAGAGTGCACTACCATTTGTGACCTTGTAACAATATTTGTTAAAGTCAGTGTCCACCTCTCAGTGTTAAAGTCAGCGTGCAACTCTCGTTTGTGATGTTATGAACCATTCAAACGTAGAAAGTATATAGCACATTACAGGCTCTTCAGCCAAAATGTTGAAACGAACACGCCCCTACCTTCTAACGACCAAGTCTTTACCCAGAGCCCTCTATTTTTCGAAGCTCGATGTAGCCATCCATGAGTTCTATGAAAGACCCTATCGGTTTCGCCTCTACCACCGCTTCCTGCAGCCACACCACTCTCTGGGCAAAAAAAAAAAAATACCCCGACACCTCCTCTGTACCTACTTCTAAGCACCTTAAAAGCATGTCCTTTTCTGCGAGCAATTTCAGTCCTGAGAAAAAGCCTCTGACTATCCACACGATCCATGCCTCTCCTCATCTCGTTCTCCTCTATCTGGTCAGCTCTCATCCTCCGTCGTTCCAAGGAGAAGAAGTTGATTTCACTTAACCTATTCTCATACTGCATGGTCTCAAATCCAGTAAATAGTCTTGTCAACCTCCTCTGCACCCTTTCTATGGATTCTACGACGTTCCTGTAGTGAGGCCACCAGAACTGAGCACAGTACTCCAAGTAGGGTCTGACCAGGGTCATATATAGCTGCAACATTAGCTCTCAGCTCCTCAATTCAATTCCACGATTGACGAAGGCAAAAATAAACTTACGTCTTCTTAATCACAGAGTCAACCTGCGCAGCTGCTTTGAGCTAGGGCCCCAAGATCTCTCTGATCTCCACACTGCCCCTAGTCTTACCATTAATACTGTAATCTGCCATCGTATTTGAGCTATCAAAATGAACTGCTTCACACTTCGCTGGGTTGAACTCCATATGCCATTTCGTAGCCCGGTTTTGCACCCCATCAATGTCCCGTTGTAACCTTTGACAGCCCTCCAAACTATCCTCAACACCTCCACTCATTGTGTCATCAGCAAACCTACGAACCCATCCCTCCACATCTTCATCCAGTTCGTTTATAAGAGTCACGAAGAATAAAGGTCCCAGAATAGATCATGTTGCTCTCCACTGGTGACCGAATTCTGTGCAGAATATGACCCGTCTACAGCCAGTCTTTGCCTTTTGTGGGCAAGCCAGTTGTGGATCCACAAAGCTATATCCCCTTGGATCCCATTCCTCCTTACTTTTTCAGTAAGCTTACATGGGATACCTTATAAAATGCTTTGCTGAACTCTATCTAAACTACAACAACTGCTCTTCCTTATCAATGTGTTTAGTCACATCCCCACAAAAATGCAATCAGTCTCGTAAGGCGCGATCTGCCCTTTACAAATCCATGCTGACAACTCCGAAACTGATTATACCTCTCCAAATGTTCATAAATCCTGCCTCCCACGAACTTCTCCATCAGCTTACCCACCGCTGAGGTAAGAGTCACTGGTCTATAATTTCCTGGGCTCTCTCTGCTCCCGTTTTGAATAAAGGAACAACATCCGCAAACTTCCCATCCTCCGGAACATCCCACGTCTCCATTGATGATGGAAAGATCATTGCCAGAGCCTCAGCAATCTCTTCCCTCCCCTCCCATGGTTGCCTGGGGTGTATTTCGTCCGGTACCGGCGACTTATCCAATTTGATACTTTCCAAAAGCTCCATTACATCCTCTTTCGTAACATCTACATGCTCAGGCGTTTCAGTCTGCTGCAAGTTATCACTACAATCACTAAGATACTGATGTAAAGTATTCATTAAGTAGCTCATATTGTCTTATTAATTAATTATTGTGATGTGATGGTCGTATGGTCTCTCCACAGTTGCGCATGAACAGGAGTCGAAAGTGAAGATCGGAAATAGACCACACCGTCTTATCTGCCTACTCTGCCTAGTTACAACCGCCCTCATCGGGACTGTGGCCGGTCTCTCGATTCATGGTGAGTGGAAAAGTCTCCGAATGGAGACAGACCATAAATAAAGATAGCGGAATATATTGAGTGAAACCAAAACCCCCCTTACCGTGACACCGATGGAAGAAGGCAGCATACATGAGGTTTAGGAAGCAAGGATCAGTTGGGTGTATTGAGGAACATAGGGTAGCAAGGAAAGAAATGAAGAAGGGAATGTGGACAGATGGAAGGGAGAAAGGGAAGGCCTTAGCGAGTAGGGTAATGGAAAACCACAAGGCATTCTTCAATTATGTGAAGATCAAAAGAATGACAGGAGTGAAGGCAGCAGCGGTTTGAGATAAAAGTGGGAAGATGTGCCTGGAGACTGCGGAAGTGAACGAGGTCCTCAATGAATACTTCTCTTCGGTATTCACCAATGAGAGGAACTTAATGACGGTGAGAACAATATGAGGGAATTTGATGTTCTGGAGCACGTTGATATTAGGGGAGAGGAGCTGTTGCAGTTGATAAAATACATTCGGACGGATAAGTCCCCGGGGCCTGACGGCATATTCCACAGGCTGCTTTGCGAGGGTAGAGAAGATATTGCTGAGCCTCTGGCAAAGGCCGTTATGTTATCGTTGTCCACGGGAATGGCAGGGGAGGATTGGAGGGAGGCGAATATTGACCTCTTCTTCAAATCATGTAGAAAGTTAATTATAGACCAGTGGTTCTTACATCTGTGGTGGGAAAGGTGTTGGAAAAGATTCTTAGAGATAGAATCTATGGGCATTTAGATAATCATGGTCTGAACAGGGACAGTCAGCATGTCTTTGTGAAGGATAGATCGTGCCTAACAAGCCTGATAGAATTATTTGAGAAGGTGACCAGGCATATAGATGAGGATAGTGCAGTGGATGTGATATACATGGAATTTAGTAAGGCATTTGACAAGATTCTACGCGGTAAAGCTTATTTAGAAAGTCAGAAGGCATGGTATACAGGGACGCTTGGCCAGGTGGATTCAGAATTGGCTTGCTTGGAGAAAGCAGATTGTCGTGGTGGAGGGAGTACATTCGGATTGGAAACCCGTGACTAATGGGGTTCCACAAGGATCGGCTCTAATATCTCTGCTGTTGGTAATTTTATTAACGGCGTGTTTGTGGAGATAGAAGGGCGGGTTGGCAAGTTTGGAGACGACACAAAGGAGGTTGGTGTTGTGGATCGTCGCAGATTGCAGAGAGACATTGATAGGATGCAGACGTGGGCTGAGAAGTAACAGATGTAGTTCAAACCATAGAAGCTTGAGGTGGTACACTTTGGAAGGACAAACTCCAAGGCAGAGAACAAAGTAAATGGCAGGATACTGCGTAGTGTGGAGGAGCAGGGAGAACTGGGGTTACGTTTCCACAGATCCCTGAAAGTTGTCTCACAGTTAGATAGGGTAGTTATGAACTCTTATGGTTGTTAGCTTTCATAAGTCAAGGGATAGAGTTTAAGAGTCACGGGGTAATGATGCAGCTCTATAAAACCCTGGTTAGGCCACTCTGTCCAGTTCTGATCTCCTCACAGTAGGGAGGGTGGAAGGGTTAGAAAGGGTACAGAGGAGATTTACCAGGATGCTGCCTGGCTCAGAGTGTATGCATTATGACCAAATATTAAGGGAGCTAGGGCTTTACTTTTTGGAGGGAAGGAGGATGAGACAAGACAAGATACAGGTATACAAGATATTAAGAGGACTAGATAGAATGGACAGCAAGCACCTCTTCCCCAGGTCACCACTGCTCAAAACAAGAGGACATGGCTTTATGGTAAGGGGTGGGATGTTCAGGGCGGATATTAGAGGTTGTTCCTTTACTGAGAGAGTTGTTGGTGAGTGGAATGCACTTCCTGTCTCAGCGGTGGAGGCAGATATACTAGTGATATTTGGTAGCCTACGAGACAGGTGTATGGAGGAGTTTAACGTGGTAGGTTAAAGGAAAGGCAGCGATTAAGGGGTCGGAACAAAATTGTGGACCTGTATTGTGCTGTACTCTTCTATGTTCTGTAATACAGACCCACCCCAAACCGTGATAAAAATACGGCCTTCACCGTAACACAATCAAGACTCATGCTGACACCGACACGCCATTCATCATAACAAAACCAATGCTGTTACCGTACCACGGTCACGACCTTCAACGAGACTAAGATACACTCTTAACGGCGACACTGACAGGACCATCGCCGTGGCACATACGTGGCTGTCACTGACGGTAACGTACCCCTCACTGTAATATCGACATGCCTCTGACCATGTCCCTGATACACTCCTCAATCGACACCGACGCACACCTCACAGTGACACCGACACGGTCTTCACCGTGACAACTTCACGCACCTCAGCGTGATCCACTCATCACCGCATCGTGACAAAGACTCACACGTCACTGTACTACCCCTTACCGAGACAGTATCACTCGTCATCATAACACAGATGCAACGCTCACTGAGGCGATTACACTCACCTCACCCTGACTCAGGCAAACCCCTTAACAGATACCGACAGCTAAATTCACAATGACACTATGACATCGACACAGAACTCTCCGTTGCACCGACACACACCTCAGCGTGTCACTCTCACACACACCGTGGCCATAACATGTCTGTCACCGTGGCACTGACGGACCCTTCTCTTTGCAACCAGCTCAACCCACACCATGAGACCGTAATATCTCATTGTCTCCTCTCGCCGGAGGACGGAGACTCCTAGCATAGTGACACCGACACGTTCCTCACAGCAACTCGGACATGCCCCGCACGATACTGACGCAGACTCCCATGGTAACAACAAAACCTTTACCAGGACATTGATACACCTCCTAGCGTGATGTAGACACGCTCTTCAAGGTGGCGCCGACACCTCTCACTGTACCCAGAGCATATCCTTCACTGTTACACCCTTCGCCGTGACACTGACACAACACTCTCTGTGACCCGTTCGGAAGCGTGACGCTGATTCACGTAAAGGCTAAACATACTTCACCTTCTCTCTCAGTATCACAGATTCCTCAGGCGAATAACACCTCCGACAAAAACTACAATGAGTTAAACTCAACCCTTCATTCCAAGCTTTCTGCGCTCAACTCTAATCTTTCACATCTTAACCGAATGCACAGCGATCTCCGTCACCAGTTCACGGAGATGGAAAAGAAGTACAGATCTGTCAACGAAACCAAGGCTCAAATCTGTGAATTTTTGACCCGCAGAAGAGGTGAGACATCGTTCCCCTCTTTCACCCGCTCCTTATCACAGGGCTGGCATGGAGAGAGGAAGCGTCACTCGGTGCTTGCCATCGGGAGTGTGTGAAGAGATGGTATGGAGGGTGATTCACTCTGTGTTTGCCCCGGTGAGTGTGTGATAAGGCTGCGGGGAGGACGTTTCTCTCCATCTCTGAATCCAGGAGAGTGTGATGGGACGGTGTGGAGGGAGATTCACTATGCGTCTGACCCCGGCAGTGTGTGATGGGACGTTGTGGAGGGAGATTCTTTCTGAGTCTGACCACCGGAGTGTGTGATGGGACGGTGCGGAGGGAGATTCACTCTGTGTCTAACCCCGGGAGTGTGTGATGGGACGGAGTGGAGGGAGATTCACTCTGTGTCTGACCCCGGGAGTGTGTGATGGGACGGTGCGGAGGGAGATTCACTCTGTGTCTGACCCCGGGAGTGTGTGATGGGACGGAGTGGAGGGAGATTCACTCTTTGACTAATCCCAGGAGTGTGTGATGGGACCGTTCAGAGAGAGCTTCACTCTGTGACTCGCCAGAAAGTGCGCAATGGGACGTAAGCAGAGAGGTTCACACTGGGTTGAAAACGTGAATGTGTGAAGTGACCGTGTGGAGGCAGCTTCCCTCTGTGTCTGACACTTTGCTCTGTGGTGTGTTGAGAAACTGTAGAGGGAGAATCACTCTTCCTCTGAGAGAACGGGAGATTTTAACAAGCGAGCAGATTGAGAGGGGGATGTCATTTCTTCGGCAGTTTCGACGGGCCTGACTACGCAAGTGCGCGAAAGTCGGCCTCTGAAGCAGCGAAAGGGTTTAAAAAAAACGAACAGATTAACGGAGCTGGCAATTGAGTCTTGGGAGACGGAGTAGGAAGGGTTTGGCTCGAGAGGTTTCAGCGAGCAGAGACCGAGGACGAGCTTGCTCCCAGTGAGGTAAGGCTTGGTAAGCTAATTTAATCTAATTCGCTTAGAAACAGGTAACGGAGACAGCAGTTAGCGCAGTCGAGTGCTCCGTTTGAAGGACGTGGGAAGTCAGGGCGAGCCAAATTGTCCCTGACGATTACACCTGTAAAAGGTGCATCCAGCTGCAGCTCCTGACAAACCGAGTTAGGGAACTACAGCTGGAGCTGGATCAGCTTCGGGTCATTCGTGAGACAGTGGCAGAAATAGACAGGAATTTCTGGGAGATAGTCACCCCTAAGAGGCAGGAGACAGGTTGCTGGGCGACCGCAGAACATCCCAGTGGCCTTCCCATCAACAATAAGTACACCGTTTTGGAAACTGTTGGTGGGGACAACCTGCCAGGGACAAGTTGCATTGGTCACGTCTCTGGAACGAGACAAGGCCCCGAGCTCAGAAAGGAAGGAGCGAAAAGCGAAGAGCAGTAAAGATAGGGGATTCAATAGTTAGGGGGCAGATAAGCGGTTCTGTGGGAGAGATTGAGAATCTCGGATGGTCTGTTGCCTCTCTGGTGCCAGGGACCGTGATGTATCGGGACGAGTTCTCAGCATTCTCAAGAGGAAGGGTGAACACTCAGATGCCCTGGACCATGTAAGGATCAATGACGTGTATAGGAAGAAGGATGAGTTCCTGCAAAGAGAGTTGAAGGACGGGACTTCAGGCTTGCAATGTCAGGATTGCTACCAGTGTCATGCGCCAGTGAGGCTGAAATAGGTGATAATACAGCTAAATACGTGGCTAAGGAGTTGCTGCAGGAGGAGACTGGCTTCATGTTGCTGGACAATTGTGTCTTGTTCCAGGGAAGGTGGGACCTGTTACGATGGGACGGTTTGTACCTGAACTATAGGGGGACAAATATCCATGCGGGAAGGTTTGCTCGTGCTGCTGCGGTGGATTTAAACTAGATTTTCAGGGGGAGGGGAACCAGAATGTAAGAGCAGATGGTGAGATGGAGACGGATAAAGGTCATGCGAGAACTGCAAGTTTAGTACACGGTGCAAAGCCAAATCTAACGTAAAAAGAGGCTTTGAGGACACAGAAGCAGAATAAAGTGTGGAAAGATAGTAAGGTAGAAGGGCTAAAGTGCGTGTTCTTCAATGCAAGAAGCGACAGGAAAGAAGGTGATGAACTGAGCTGGGATGCGTGCATGGAATTACGATTCATGGAATTGCGGCGATTACAGAGACGGCTGGCACCAGGGCAGGTTTGGATTCTCAATATTCCTGGATTTCAGTGGTTTAAAAGTGATAGAGAGGGGGAAAGGGGAGAAGGGGTGGCTTTATTGGTCTGGAATAACACTACGGCTAGAGAAAAGGTGGCTAATGCAGCAGGATCATCCGTTGAGTCAATGTGGGTGGATGTCAGGAGCAGGAAGGGAGCAGTTACTCCATTGAGAATATTCTATAGGACCCCTTGAAGCAGCAGAGATGTCGAGGAACAGATTGTGAGACTTACTTTGGAAAGGTTCATAAACAACAGGGATGTTATCATGGATAACTTTAACTTCCCTAATATTGCTTGACACCCGATTAGTTCCAATGGTTTAGATGGGGCCCAGTTTGTTAAGTGTGTCCAGGACGGATTCCTGTCACAGTATGTTGATTGGCCGACTAGGGGGAATGCCATATTAGATCTAGTATTAGGTAACCAACCTGTTCAGGCCACAGATCTCTTAGTGGGTGAGCATCCGGGGGACAGTGACCAACCCTCCCTGGCCTTTAACAGTATCATGGGAAACGATAGAATCGGAGAGGACGGGAATTTTTTAATTGGGGAAGGTCAAAATATAAGGCTCTAAAGCTTGAACTTGCGGGTGGGGATTGGGACGACGTATTTGCAGGGAAATGTACTATGGGTGTGTGTTTGATGTTTAGGGATCTCTTGCAGGATTTTACGGATACATTCTTCCCCGTGAAGAAGATAAAGAATGGTCTTTCTTTCTTTCTAAATCTTTTTATTAATATTAGTAATATGGACAGAATACAGATGATATATTGATAAAGAAATTACCAACATACACATTCCATTACATATGAAAAAAAACATACATAATAGTTACAATATAAATGAGTTTACCAAGACATAAGCCAAAAAATATGTGTATGAACATAGTAAATCTAAATATTTCATAATGTATAATATAAAAAAACAGAAAAAAGAAAGAAAAAAAAACAAAAAAAAATTTACATAATGCTAAACTAACTAATCTAATCTAATAACTATAACTAATAAGTAATATAAAAGAAAGAAAAACAAACAAAAGAGAAGGAGAAAAAAAAGTGGGCTGTTTATAATATCTCACAAAAATAAGTATTCATCAATGCCGTCACTTCCGGTCCTCTCAAAATACATAAGCTAAAAGCTGGGAAATCAAATGTACTTGGCACAGGGTCATACTACATCATATGAAAATGTTGAATAAATGGTCTCCATAACTTTTCAAATTTAATAGAAGTCTCAAAAGTACCACTTCT
This sequence comes from Hypanus sabinus, assembly GCF_030144855.1. Classification (NCBI taxonomy): domain Eukaryota; kingdom Metazoa; phylum Chordata; class Chondrichthyes; order Myliobatiformes; family Dasyatidae; genus Hypanus; species Hypanus sabinus. Next base: position 14,725 of record NW_026781747.1, read on the forward strand.
AGTTTTTTCTAAATTTAAACATAACATAGTTTGAGAGAACCAATTAAATACAGTGGGAGGATCAATTTCTTTCCAATTCAACAATAATTCAAACTTTACCTAAGTTTTTATATATTTTTCAAGCGATACCAATTTTTATCCCGAAATCTTTTTTTTTACTAATGTTGACTCTAAAATTTCTTCATATATATGGCAGAATAAAAATCCCAGGTTAGGTAAAACATATTTACAGAAGACAAAAAAGGAAGGCGGGTTAGCATTACCTAATTTCAGATTTTACTATTGGGCAGCTAATATTAGATATTTGTTATGCTGGTTGAAAGATGGGGGTGGATCTTTTGGCCCTTGTTGGGTGAGTTTAGAAACTAAATCGGTATCAGCTTATGCTTTGGGTTCTATTTTAGGGAATTCTCTCCCTTTTGCTCTTTCTAAATTGCCGAAACGAATTGACAACCCGACAGTTAAACATACATTGCGTATATGGTTTCAATTTCGGAGATTTTTTGGGTTGACTCAATTCGTTTTAAATAGTCCTATTGTATCTAATTGTTTTTTTCACCCTTCCATTATAGATAAAGAATGGTCGTCTGAAGTAATCATGGGTGATAGGTGAGGTGGAAAATCTAGTCAGGTGTAAGAGGGCAGCATACATGGGGTTTAGGAAGCAAGGATCAGATGGGGTTTTTGAGGAATATAGGGTGGCAAGAAATGAGCTTAAGAAGGGACTGAGGAGAGCTAAAAGGGGGCATGAGAAGGCCTTGGCGAGTCGGCTAAGGGAAAGCCCCAAGGCATTCTTCAATTATGTGAAGAACAAAAGGGTGACAGGTGTGAGGGTAGGACCGAATAGAGATAAAGGTGGGAAGTTGTGCCTGCTAGTTGTGGAAATGAAGAAGCTCCTCACTGAATACTTCTGTTCGATATTCACGAATGAGAGGGAACCTGATTAAAGTGTGGACAATATGAGCGAGGTTGAAGCTCAGGAGCAATGCTGATATTAAGGGAGAGGAGGTGCTGGAGTTGTTGTAGTACCATAGGATGGATTAGTCCCCGGGGCCTGACGGAATAGTCCCCAGACTGCTCCACGAGGCAAGGGAAGAGATTACGGAGACTGGCTAGAATCGTTCTGTACTCGTTGACCACTGGAATGGCACCGGTGGATTGGAGGGAGGCGAACGTTGTGCCTTTGTTCAAGAAAGGTAGTAGGTATAGTCCAGGTAAATATAGGCCTTATGTCTGCGGTGTGAAAGATGTTGGAAAAGATTCTTAGAGATAGGATCTACAGGCATTTGGAGAATCATAGTCTGATCAGAGTCAGTCAGCATGGCTTTGTAAAGGACAGATCGTGTGAAGGAAACGTGTACAGTTCTTTGAGGAGGAGACCAGGCATATCGATGAGCGTAGTGCAGTGGATTTTAATAAGGCATTTCATAATTTTCCAGACGATAGACTTATTCAGGAAGTCAGAAGGCATGTGACCCCAGGAGTTTGGCTTGCCTGCAGAAAACTGTGTGCCGTGACGGACGGAATATATTCCGATTGGAGGTTGTGACTAGTGGTGTTCCAAGAGGATCGTTTCTGGGACCCCTTCTGTTCGTGATTTTTATTAACGACCTGGATGTGGGGGTAGAAGGGTGGGTTGCCAAGTTTTCAGACGACACAATGGTTGGTAGGGTTGTAAATAGTGTAGAGGATTGTTGAAGATGGCAGAGAGACATTGACAGGATACAGGAATGTACTGAGGAGTGGCAGATGGAGCTCAACCCGTAGAAGTGTGAGGTGGTACACTTTGGAAGGACAAACACCATGGCAGAATACAAAGTAAAAGGCAGGATACTTGCCAGTGTGGTAGAGCAGAGAGATCTGGGTGTACATATCCACATATCCCTGAAAGTTGCCTCACAGGTAGATAGAGTATTTAAGAAAGCTGATGGGGTGTTGGCTTTCATAATCCAAGAGATAGTGTTTTTAGAGTCGCGAGGGAATGATGCAACTCTATAAAACCCTGGTTAGGCCACACTTTGAATACTGTGTCAGTCTGGTCGCCTCACTATAGGAAAGATGTAGAAGCATTGGAAAGGCAACAGAGGAGATTTACCAGGATGCTGTCTGGTTTGGAGAGTATGCGTTATGAACAGAGATTACGGCAGCTAGGGCTTTACTGTTTGCAGAAAGAAGGAGGATGAGATGAGACATGACAGAGTTATACAAGATATTAAGAGGAATAGATAGCGTGGTCAACTAGCGCCTCTTCCCCAGGGCACAACTGCTCAGTACAATAGGATATGGCTTTAAGGAACGGGCAGGGAAGTTCAAGGGTGATATTAGAGGAAGTTTTTTAATCGGTGAGTGGTTGGTGCGTGAAATGTACTGCCTGAGTCAGTGGTGGAGGCAAAAACCATCGTGAAAATTAAGACAATATTAGATAGGTATATGGATTAATTTAAGTTGGGGGATATATGGCTGACAGGCCTTTAAGAGTCGGTGAAACTTGGTGGGCGGAAGAGCCTGTTCTGTGCTGTACTGATCTATGTTGTATATCTGCGACTATCTGACGTGTGTGCTGAGGTACGTTCATCAGGGAGTGTGTGATGGATGGTGTGGAGGGATATTCACTGTGCCTGCTACTGTTAATGCGCCATGGAACGATGTTGGGGGTGGGGAATTTCTATTTGTGCCTGACCTCAGGTGAACGTGTTGGGACCGCATGGCGTGAAATTAACTCTGTGCGATACCCGGGATATGTGTGATGGAAAAGTGTGCAGGGAGATTCGCCCTGTGTCTCACTGTTCCATGTTCGTGATTTCCAGAGCAAAGCTGTTCCGAGAATTGGGTCACAAATAAAGACCGGTGTGATTACGTTTCCACGTTTCTAAAAACGTTCTACAGAGCGATTCAAGATTGTTCAAACCGTGATTCAAGGCTGCTCGATATCAATTCAAAGGATGAAGCGGTATGTGCCACAGCACGAGAAGGTCCGACAGTAACACAGGAATCAACACACCCTCGGGCTCAGACACAGAGTGAAAACGCACAATACACTCTCGACATACACTCCAGGGATAAAATACAGAGTGAATCTCCCTCTACACTGCCCCATCACGCACTCCCGGGGTCAGACTCAGAGTGAATCTTCCTCCAGACCGTCCCATCACACACTCCGGGGGATAGACACAGAGTGAAGCTCCCTCCACACCGTCCCATCACACACTCCCGGGGTCAGACACAGAGTGAATCTCCCTCCACACCGTCCCATCACACACTCCCGGGGTCAGACACAGAGTGAATCTCCCTCCACACCGTCCCATCACACACTCCCGGGGTCAGACACAGAGTGAATCTCCCTCCATACCGTCCCATCACACATTCCCGGGGTCAGACACAGAGTGAATCTCCCTCCACACCGTCCCATCACACACTCACGGTATCAGGCACAGAGTGAATTTCCCTCCACACTGTCCTATCACACACTCCAGGGGTCAGAAACGGAGTGAAGCTCGCTCCACAACATGGGCACACACACTCCAGGGGTCAGACACAGAATGAATCTCCCTCCACAGCATCCAATCACACACTCCCGTGGGCAGACACAGACTGATCTCCCACTGCAAGGCGGAGGCAGGAATGAGCTGATAGGTAACTGGAGGAGGAGGCATAGTAAACATGGGATAAGTGAAGGGAGGGGGAGGTAATTACCGGAAGTTTGACAATTCAAGGTAGTTTCATCCTGTGTTTGACCATGGAAAGTGTGAATGGACAATGTGAAAACAGTTTCCCTTACTGTCTGATCTCCGGAGTGCGTGATGCGGCAGGTCGGATACTGAATTACCACACTTTCCCTCTGACTCTGACTGTGGGAAGAGATGATGCCCAAGGACAACTAAAATGAGTGCCGTGACTGTGTGGAGTGAGTTTCGGTCTGCCTTCTATCCCAGAAGAGTGTGATAGGACGGTGTGGATGGAGTTTCACATCGACCGCAGAAGTGTGTGAAAGGACGGTGTGAAGGGAGATTTATTCTGTGTTTGACCACAGGAGTGTATGAGGGGACGCTGTGGAGGCAGCTTCACTCTCTGTCTGCCCCCAGGTGTGTGTGATTGGACAGTGTGGAGGGAGTTTAACTTATTTTGATCCCAGCTGATGCAACGGGATTTATGTAGGGAGATTCACGGTTTGTTGTTCTTGAGTTGCAGAGACAACGTGTCCCCAGGAATGGATCAAAAATGAAGACCGTTGTTATTTCATATCTACGTTTGGAACATGATGGAGCGAGGCAAAATTGTTCGGAACTTGATTCAAGGCTCCTCGAAATAAATTCAAACAAGGAAAAGGCATGTTTTACCCAGAGAAGAGATATCAATAATCTAGAGGTCGTGGGGTGAGACAGACACTGAATCGCCCTACACACAATACCACCACACACTCCAGATGTGAGACGCAAAGTGAATTTCCCTCCACACATTCCCACCACGTACCCCAGGTGTGAGACAGAATGAAGCTCCTTCCACACCGTCCCATCACACAATCCCGGGGTCAGACACAGTGGGAATCTCCCTCCACACCGTCCCATCACACACTCCCGGGGTCAGACACAGCGTGAGTCTCTCTGCACACCGTCCCATTACACAATCCCGGGGTCAGATACAGAGTGAATCTCCCTTCAAACTGTCCCACCACACTCTCCCGGGGTCACACAAAGATTGAAACTCGCACCATAGTTCCAAGCTCAGACACTGTGTGATTCCCTCTCTGTACCGTCCCTTCACATGGATATGCATTGTTAGATTCTTGTTCTAATCATTAACTGAAGGGATTTAATTTCACAGAAGTTCGTTTCCAACGCTGTCGATCGATACGTAACATACTGGATTGGAAAATGCGCAGACAGGTGAGGTTTGAACTGTTGCAGCTCTGTGGTGCGGGAGTGGGTCAGTGGGATTAGTTTGGAGACTGAAACGAGGTCGTGGGGAGAGAATCAAGCAGAGGGACTAGTTTGAGTTCTGACACAGATCTGTGGGGAGAGAGTGAGTCAGTGAAATCAGTTTGGAGAAAGACTCAGTGTTGTGGGGAGAGTGGGACAGTGGGATTAGTTTGGTGACTGAAACGAGGTCGTGGGGATAGAGTCAGGCAGTGGGATTAGTTTCAATTCTGACACAGGTCTGTGCGGAGAGAGTGAGTCAGTGAGATCAGTTTGGAGAAACACAGGGTTGTGGAGAAAGTGAGACAGTGGGATTAGTTTGGTGACTGAAACGAGGTCGTGGGGATAGAGTCGGCCAGTGGGATTTGTTTGAGTTCAAACACAGGGTTGGCGGGAGAGAGTGATGCAGCGGGATTAATTTGGGAGCTGATTCGGGATAGTCGGGGAGAGCGGTGTAGTGGGATTCGTACGGCGATGGACCCGGGAGTGAGGGGAGAGCGCGGGATCTTAGGATAAATTTAGAGTCTGACAAGGGGCTGTGGAGAGAGGCGCAGATTAGTGGAATGATTTTGGCGACGGTCTCCGGTTGTCTGCTGGATTTGTTTTGTCTCTGTTGAAATTGTCTAACCCTCTTGAACAGGAATGTGGCCTCTGATCTTGTGTACGAGTTAAGCGATGAAACGCCCACCTGCAGTAAGTGCGGATCGAGTTACCGTTACAGTTGCAAAAGTAAATTCAGATTCATCTGCGAGAAGACGGCATATTTATACCCGGATATTCCTGATGAGGTCCAAGGTCTCTGTCAACAGCCTCTCGGGCCGACTTCAATCAAGTGACATCACCCCACTTCTCTCCATTCAATCTACCTCACCCTCACTCCCCCATCCTTTCATCCCCTCCTACCCTCACTTCCCCTCCTTCCTACCACAGCCTCCGCTACTCGGATCCTCATTCTCCCCCCCCCCTACTGTCCCTCTCACCACCTAGACCACTCTTCTCCCCTTCCTGCCTCTAACTACCCTACTCCCCCCATTTACTCCTCCTTCCTACTGACTCCTCTTCTCACTCTGCCCTTCTTCTCACAAACTCATTCCGCTTCTCCCCATTTATCTGTCTCGTACTGCAGTCCCTGCCTCTCCTCACTCCGTTCTCTCCAACCACTCCCACGTCAATGCTGTGCATACAAGCTCTCGATGCCCCAACCAAGGGGAAAAAGGCTGTGTATTCACCCTATCTGTGCCTCCCCTGTCTTCCTACCCACTCTCCAAGGAAGAAAGTCCAAACCTTCTTGTCTATTCTCCATAACTCACACCCTCGAGTCCCGGCACCATCCTCGTAAATCTCCCTCTGCGCTCCTTCCATCTCAGTGGCATCTTTCCTGCAGGAGGGCGACCAGAGCTGAACACCGCCCTCCAAGCGCGGCCTCACCAACCTTTCCTGCAACTACAACGTGAATTCAGTGCGTTGCAAAGATGTAAAAATAACGTAAATCGGGGAAGTTAATAAATACTGCAAAATGAGGAGAATACCGAAGTAGTAGTTTAAGTGTTCAGGGAGCGTTCGCAATCTGATGGCGGAGGGGAAACAACTGTTTGTAAATTGTTGGGTTTACAGGCGCCTGTCCCCCCTCCCCGTTGGTACCGATGAGCACAGGGTTTTTCCAGGCTGGAGGGGGTCCTCGCTGATGGATGCGGTCTTCCCGAGGCATTCCTTCTTGAACATGGCCTCGATGGAGGGGAGGTTTGTGCCCGTGATGGGGCTGGCTGAGCCTGGAGCCCTCTGCAGCCTCTGGCGACCCTCTGCGTTGCAGCCTCCACACCAGGCGGCGATGCGACAAGTCAGAACGCCCTCCACAGTACATCCGGAGAAATTCCCGAGTCCTCAATGACCGACCACATCCCCTCAAACTCCTAACGCTCTAATACGTTTTGTACCGAGAGAGATATAACCATAAAACCATATAACAATTACAGCACGGAAACAGGCCATCTCAGCCCTTCTATTCCATACCGAACGCTTACTCTCACCGAGTCCCACCGACTTGCTCTCAGCCCATTACCCTCCATTTCTTTCCTGTCCATATTGTCATTTATTTAAATGTCGATATCGAACCTGCCTATACCATTTCTACTGGAAGCTCGTTCCACACAGCTACCACTCTCTCAGTATAGAAATTTCCCCTCTTGTTGCCCCTACACTTTTGCCCCCTAACTTTCAACTCATGCCCCCGTTTGAATTTCCCCTACTCTCAATGGAAAAACTCTATCCGCATCAGCTCTATCTATCACCCTCATAATTTTAAATGCCTCTATCAAGTCCCCCCTCAACCTTCTGCGCTCCAAAGAATAAAGACATAACTTGTTCAGCCTTTCTCTGTGACTTTGGTGCTGAAAGCCAGGTAACATTCTAGTAAATCTCCGGTGTACTCTCTCTATTTTCTTGACAACTTTCCTATAATTCGGTGATAAGAACTGTACACAATACTACAAATTTGACCTCACAGGCATTGTATAATTTTAACAGTACATCCCAACTCCTACACTCAATGCACTGATTTATAAAGGCCAGCGTACCAAAAGTATTCTTCACCACTCTATCCACATGAGTTTCCAACTTCAGGGAACGATGCACCATTATTATTAGATCACTCTGTTCAACCGCATTCCTCAATGCCTTCCAATTTACCATATAGGTCCTATTTTGATTAGTCCCACTGACATGTAACACTCCACACTCATCAGCATTAAACTCCATCTGCCATCTTTCAGCCCTCTCTTCTATCTGGCTTCAATCTCTCTGCAAGCTTTGAAAAACTTCTTCACTTCCCTCTATACCTCCAATCTTTGTATCATATGCAAATTTTCTGATCCAATTTGCCATATTATCATCCAGATCATTGATATAGATGACAAATAACAATGGACCCGGCACTGATCCCTGTGGCACACCACTAGTCACAGACCTCCACTCAGAGTAGCAATACTCCACTACCACTCTCTGGCTTCTTCCATTAGGTCAATATCTAATCTAATTTACTACCTCTCCTTGTATACCTAGCGATTGAATCTTCCTAACTAACCTCCCATGCGGGATATTGTCAACGGCCTTACTGAAGTTCATGTATACAATATCCTCTGACTTCCCTCATCCACTTTCCTGGTAACTTCCTCGAAAAACTCTAATAGATTGGTTAAGCATGACCTACCACGCACAAAGCCATGCTGACATTTTCTAATAAGTCCCTGTCTATTCAAATACTTGTAGATCCTATCTCTTAGTATTCCTTCCAATAATTTACCGACTACCGCTGTCAAACCTACCGGCCTATAATTTCCTGGTTTACTTTTTGAGCCTTTTTTAAACAATGGAACCACATGAGCTATCCTCCAATCCTCCGGCACCTGACCCGCGGAGATTGTCATTTCAAATATTTCTGACAGGGCCCCTGCAATTTCAACACTAGTCTCCCTCAAGGTCCGAAGGAATACCCTGTCAGGTTCTGGGGATTTATCTGCTCTGATTTGCCTCAAGAAGGAAAGCACCTACTCCTCTTTAATCTGGATAAGTTCCCTTGTACAGACACAGAGTGAAGCTCCCTCTTCCCCGTCAAATCACACACTCGCGTTTCAGACATTGGCTTTAGATCCTCCCTTCACAATCACACCATCAAACTCTATCCGAGGGGACTGTTGGCTGGCCTGTAAGGTAGCCACATGAGCATGGTCATGCATTTCTCATTCCTCATTCTATTCTGACGCCTCTCAGCCTTCGCTGATCCGGAGCAAAGAAGCAAAAAAATTCTGATCTCTGCTGACAGATTGTGCTATCGATTCGTGGCAGCATCCTCGTGAATCCCTTCAGTATCCTCTCCAAAGACACCCACACTCTTCCTGTAAACTGTCGACCAGAAATGAATTCGGAACTCGGAAACCTTAAGCCCAGTCCCAACTCCCATCTACTTTGTTGGTCAATTTCTCGGCACCCCAATCTTGTTCACTGAAGTCGCACTCTCCTTCAACGCTTCCATCTATTCACGGTCCTGTCCTTTCCAATCCACACTGAGGCTGAACAGCGCTTCCGCTCCAACTTGCGATGAACAGCAGAAAACAGCCTGGCCGGATTCATACTTGGCAGATCACTCCTGACCCCAATAAAGCTGGTCTTCCTCAAATTCGGAAACTAAACTCAACGTCACACTTATCCTTTTCCATAAAGACCTTTTACCTAATGGCATCACCATCACTAGATGCAGAGTGGTCCCCTACACAAATTTCTGTCCTTTGCCTTGTCCCATTCCGCAGTAGGAGATCAACTATTGCACTCACTCAATGGGACTTTATACCTACTGATTCGGGCAACTTTCTTCCAAACGCTTGACAAACTATCCCACTGGTCCTTTCACAGTATAGAACTGACAGTCAATACCTGTTAAAATCATACAAGATCACAGCGATATGCTTCTTGCAACAGTCTGCGACCTCTTACAGGTTTGCTCGTCTAAACTCACAGGACTGTTGCCCCATGAACGAGTTCATTCCTTTTTATTCCTCAGCTCCTCCTTTAAGCCCTCACGTGGACGAGTTCTCCTTTCTGTCTTAACTGACCATTGCCGTGATATATTCAGCGATAGTCCATATAACCATAGCCCTTGAATTATCCCCGTATTAGTACGACTAAAACAGCAGATACCGGGAATGATGAACTAACGGTCCTGCCATTCCTGCAACCAACTCTCACTAATTGCTATAATATCATGCTTCCAGGCGTTGGGCCATGTCCTGAGCTCATCTTCCTTTCGTACAATACTTCCTGAAACGAAATGGACGCATCTCAGAACATGAGTCCCAGCAGGCTCAACCTTTTCCTTCCTGACTTTGTCTGAGGTCTGAACAACATCTTTCACAACAACCACTTCACTATCTGTTATCAGAATCTTGTTTCAGAACCCGACTGAAGTTTAAACCCACCACTCCCCCTTTCTAATGGCGAAACTCACGCTGGGCTATAACTTCTACGTCGGTTCAGGTGTAAACTGAGAGGGTTGCTCGCTGGCGGAGAAAATGAAGGAGCGGCGCAACGCGGAGCGGTGTTTTGCGGCCTCCAGGCAGCAATCTGTGCTGCCCCCCAGTGTTAGCTCTGCAGAAGACAAGCTCTGTTATGGTTGATTGCAGATTTGCATAAATGTGTGTAAATATGTGAATGTATATATAGTCTAAATTATGTGATAGTATAAATACTGATATTCACCGTGTGCTTTCCATTTTACCTGATGCATTTTTACTGATGCATGGTTGAATGACAATTAAACTCGGATTGGATTGAAACGCTCTCTTATGTACAGTTCTCGCCTTCCATAGAAGCCCCAGTGATCCAACTATCTGAAGCCCTCATTCCCACCCCAACACCTTAGTCACATGTTGATCTCTATTACCCTCCTATTTCTGGCGACACCAGCCCGTGCAGAACTCGGCCGCTCACCCTCCCATTTGACATCGCTGAGGACCCACTCCGAGAGGTCGCGGGAGGCAGGAATCTCTATCCTGCACAGAAAGACAGTTTTATGTTCCCCAAAACCAGGAATCGCCGATAACCACCGCTTGTTTCATCTCGCCGTCCCTTCTTAACCACAGAGACAAACTCGGTGCCAGAGACCGGAACTCTGACACTTTCCTCTTCTCGGTCCGTTCCACGCATCTCCCCCACGCAGACGTATAGAAAGTGTTAAACCTGTTATTAAGCCAGTTGGACACAGGGGTACTCTACAGTGGGTCTAGCTGGTTAACACCATTCAACCTCCTGACTGTCACCCAGTTTCCTTTGAACTGCATACGGGGTCTAACCCCCTCCCAATATGTCTCCCGACCATCCCCCCATCTTCCCGAATGACCCTGAGTACATCCAGTATCAGTTCCAGCTCCATAAATCCAAGTGTTAGAATCTGCATCTGGAGGCAATTGTCAGAGGCGAGGTTGTCAGAGACACTGGAGGTCTCCCTGTCGTCACAGATCCTGCAAGAGGAGCATTCAACTCTCTTGCCAGGCATGCCTACTGTTCTAACTGTGCAATTATAAACGATAAATAAACTGAAAACAAACCTACCAACAGTTTGCCCTGACAGTGATATGCACAGGTTTGGGCAGCCCTGGTCACAGTTTTTGTTACTTTGAATAGCTAAGCGAGTAAAAAAGGACCTGAATTCCAAAAGGCACAATGTTAAAGATGACACATTCCTTTAATATTTTAAGTAAGATTGCCTTTTTTTATTTTCCATCTTTTACAGTTACAAAATAACAAAAAAGTAAAAGCGCCCGAAGCAATTTTTTGGGTACCCTGCATGGTCATTGTTTGGTAACACCCACTTTGGCAAGTGGTACATCTTTTAGACGCTTTCTGTAGCCAGCTCAGGGTCTTTAAATTCTTATTTCGGGGAATTCTCGACCATTCTTCCTTTCAAAGGACTTCTAGTTCTGCGAGATTCTTTGCCCGTCTTGCATGCAGTGCTCTTTGAGGACTATCCACAGATTGTCGATAATGTTTAGGTCGGGAGACAGTGAGGGCCACGGCAAAACATTCAACTTGCGCCTCTGGAAGTTGTCCGTTGCGGAGTTTGAGTTTAGGATGTGTTTCATATGATTATCCTGTTGTAGAAGCCGTCCTCTTTTCATCTTCAGCATTTGTACAGACGGTGTGATGGTTGCTTCCAGAATTCGCTGGTATTTAATTTAATGCATTCTTCCGTTTAACAGTGAAATTTTCCCCGTTGCCACTCGCTGCAAAACAAGCCCAAAGCATGATCGATCCACCCCCGTGCTTAACAGTTGGAGAGGTATTCTTTTCATGAAATGTTGCAGCCAGTTTTTTCTCCAAACATACCTTTGACTGCCACAGGATAGAGGGATGACTATTCACAACAGAGAATGGGAAGAATTTATTTTGCCGGAGACGGGTGAAGCTGTTGAATTCGCTGTTACAGGCGGCTGTGGACGAGAAACTACTGGATAGTGAGTCATAGATTCCTGGCCAGACAGAGCCTAAAGAGAACAGAGCGAAGGCTGGACATTGGGAATAAGGATGGATCAGCCATGAGCAAATGGTGGGCTGACCGGATGGAGCAAATGGCTTAATTCTACCACTCTGTCGTATGATCGTATTTGAGGTTACTGGGTTACGGGGTATCAGCATCTCAGAGGGTCTACACTGGGCACAACACATTCATGTGACACGAAAAACGTGTCATGTTCCTGACAAAACAGCCTCAGGCTCCCAGGTTTCAGCACTCCCATTCGTCGGAGAGTAGTTCGCTGTCACTTTCCCTTTAAGACTCAGACTGCCAATTATTGTCCGTCAATGTTCCTTCATGAAATATCTGGCGGTAACGGCCTCGCGCCGAGCACTCAGTGCTCAACCGTACGGGATCCATTTCTTGTACTGCTGTTCGTGACTTAATATTTGGATTTCATCACTGTGCTCTTGTTTAATTCCAGTCTGAGCCGGAGTGTATTCTTGACTCTACTCGGCCCTCGCCTTCTCCACCATCCATACCTCTCTCGGTACAGAAGAGACTGCAAGGTTAGGAGTATTACGGGATGTAGTCTCTCATTGAAGACTCGCGAATTTCTCCGGATGTACTGTGGAGAGACTTCTGACATGTCCCATCGCCGCCTGGTGTGGAGGCTGCAACGCAGAGGGTCGCCAGAGGCTGCATAGGGTTCTAGGCTCAGCCAACCCCATCACGGGCACAAACCTCCCCTCCATCGAGGACATGTTCAAGAAGGAATGCCTCGGGAATACCACATCCATCAGCGAGGAACCTCTCCATCCGGGAAATGCCCTGTGCTCATCGGTACCATCGGAGAGGGTGTACAGGCGCCTGTAAACTCAACAATTTACAAGCAGTTGCTGCCTCTTCGCCATCAGTGTAAGAACACTCCCTACATATTTAAACGCTCCCTCGGTATTCACCTTTGAACCAGTATTTATTATTTTTCGCTATTTACTTTAATTTTGCATCTTCGACCGTGCTGAGGTCACGTTTAAGTTGTACAAGGTGTCGGTGAGTCCGCACTTGGAGTCCGGTGTTCAGTTCCGGTCGCCCTGCTGAAGGAAAGATGCCACTGAGCTGGAAAGAGTGTAGAGGGAGATTTACGAGGATGTTGCCGGGACTCGAGGGTCTGAGTTACGCAGAGACGGCAAGAAGGAGGGGACTTTGTTCCTTGGAGCGTGGGTATGAAGCCAGGAGAGGCACAGATAGGGTGCATGTACACAGATTTTTTCCCCTGGATTGGGGAGTTGAGAGCCAGAGTGCACAGAATTGAGGTGAGAGTGTGTGGAGAGATCGTAGAGAGGAAAAGCAGAGAATGGGGTCCGAGGGAAGAGGAGGGGTGGAAAGGGAATGAGTTGGTGAGAATGGGAGAAAGAGAAGAGGAGTAGAAAGGGAGACTCAATGGGGGATCGGGGGAGTTCGGTCCGGGAAGGGAAAATAGTTGACTAGATGGGGAGAGGAAAAGCAGTGGAGGAGTATGCGGATGCGAGTAGAGGAGGGTAGGAAGGAGTGGCGGAGAGGGTGGTATTGTAAGAAAAGATGGGGGAGTTAGAGTGGTGTAGATTAAATTGGGAAAAGTGGCGTGAAGTCACTTGATTGAAGTCGGCCAGAGAGGCTGTTGACAGAGACCTCGGATCTCTTCAGTAATATCCTGGTATAAATGTGCCGACTTCTCAAAGATGAATCTGTATTTACTTTTGCAATTGCAGCTCCAGTACGCGTCGCACTTACTGCAGCTGGACCGTCTCTCGGACATCGAGTGGGAGGAGAGCAGAGGGACGACGTAGTTGGGGAGTGTTTAGGGGTTGGAGTGTATCATGGAGACGGGGCGGGGCGTATGGGTACGTACGGGATGATGGAGATGGCGAATTGGGCAGGACAGGATGTTGGTCAAAGAGACGGGATGGCTTGTAGGCGAGGGATGGGTGACGGAAACGGGAGCGGTGCACTGCAGTCTGTGTGACGGTGACTGCGAATAGTGTAGGAGTAGGGTGATGGAGTCGGAGAGGGGAATTGGGGAGGGAGGGTGTTATGCATACGGGGAGGACTGTATTCGAGTTACAGTGCAGGGCCTGACTCTGTGTTGGTATCGTTGAGTGGTGAGACCCTGCCTCGGTGTAGAGCCTGTCTGTGTCACTGTCCCTCCTGCAATCCAGACTCACTAAAATCTGCCGTGTCAGGCTGAGAGGCGTTGACCCTTGACCCGAGCGCATCGGCCCTTCGAACAATACCTCCTGCATTGAAGCGCACGCAGCTCAGAACATGAGTCCCAGCATGCTCAACTACTTTTATATTCCTTAAAAATGTCAGTACTTCCTTCTCTTTAATTGTCATAGTATCCATAATTTCCTTACTTGTTTCCCTTACCTTACACAATTCAATTTCCTTCTCCTTAGTTAATACCGAAGCAAAGAAAATGTTCAAAATCTCCCCCATCTCTTTCGGTTCCACATATAGCTGTCCAATCTGATTCTCAAAGGGACCAATTCTATCCCTCACTATCCTTTTGCTGTTAATATACCTGTAGAATCCCTTTGGATTTATTTTCACCTTACTTGCCAATGCAATCTCGTATCTTCTTTTTGCTTTTATAATGTCTTTCTTAAGATTCTACTTACATTCTTTATATTCCTCGAACACCTCATTTACTCCATGCTGCTTATATTTATTACAGATCTCCCTCTTTTTCGAACCGTTTCCACTATCCCTAGAAATCCATGGCACTCTCAAATTTTTAATATTTCCTTTCAACGTAATAGGAACATAAAGATTCTGTTCCCTCAAAATTTCAACTTTAAATGACCTCCATTTTTCTATTACATCCTTCCCATAAAACAAAATGTCCCAATCGACTCCTTCTGCCTCCTTTCGCATCTCCTCAAAGTTAGCCTTCTTCAATCAAAAACTTCTACCCTGGGTCCAGTCCTATCCTTCTCCATAATTATATTGAAACTAATGCTATTGTGATCGCTGGACCTGAAGTTCTCCCCAACACATACCTCCATCACCTGACCTATCTCATTCCCGAACAGAGATCCAACACTGCTCCTTCGCTAGTTGGCACCTCTAAGTATTGCACACATTTTACAAACTGCTATTCATCCAACCCTTTTACAGAATGAGCTTCCCAGTCTCTGTGTGGAAAATTTCCCACAATCACAACCTTGCGCTTTCTACAAATATTTGCTATCTTCTTACAAATTTGCTCCTTCAATTCTTGCTCCCCATTTGGTGGTCCATAATATACGCCTATAAGTGTTACTACACCTTTCCCATACCTGACTTCCAATCAAATAGTCTCTCTGGATGTGCCTTCTACTCTATCCTGCCAAAGCACCGCTGTAATATTTTTCTCGCACAAGCAATGCCACATCTCCTACTCTTCACCCTCCGATTCTATCACACCTGAAGCAACAAAATCCAGGAATATTTATTTGCCAATCACACCCCTCCTGCAACAATGTTTCACTAATAGCTACAACATCATATTTCCAGTTATCAATCCGTGCTCTAATCTCGTTCTCGTTCACAATACCTCTTTTCTGCTCCCCTAACAAAGGCAACCCGATCGATACAGCTCGCCAGATTTCACAACTTAATCCCTTCTGAGCCACAGAGCCATAGACAGTGCCAGTGACCTGACTGGTAAGACTTTCCTCTGATTGGTTATTTGCACCTCTCTCCTCCCATCCAGAAGTATCGGAAGTGGTCTACCTGTTATTCTGCGGATTAGCCACTAGAGGGCGGTGCAATGGCTCTGGCTGTTTAACCTCTTTCCCCTTACTGTCTGTTACCCAGTTTCCTGTACCCGTCACCGTAGTTGTAAATACCTCTCTATATGTCTTCCCTATCACCCCCTCAGCTTCCCGAATGATCCGGAGTTCATCCAATTCCAGTTCCAACGCTTTACGCACAGTGTCACAGCGAGATGCGTGTGGGTGTCACGGAATGGGGTCGTTTAGAGTCCGGTCGGTGTTGTGTCCAAGTCATGGTGAGGGGTGTGTAGGTGTCACAGTGAGAGCTGTGTGGTTTGCGATATCAACCTATCGTCAAAGTCCTTGATCTAACCCACCTCCTTATCTGTCCACTCGATGAGTTTAAATTTCTCTTTTACCCCTCCTGCAGAGCAGTGAAGGTAAATCACGGAACAGAACAGACCATTCGGCCCACAATGTTGTGATATACCACTTGAGTACAATCACTTCTGACTGAACAACAATCAACTCCCTGCATATTAACGTCCCTGATAAAGAGGCACCTGAACTACTCTCTCCGTGCTTGTCAATGAATCTCACGTGACTAGTAAAGCCACCCCTCAATTTTGAATACCTCCCGCTTCATCACGACTAATACAACCGAAACCGGGAATGTTAAGCTGACGCTCCTGCAACGGCGTCTCACTAATGTCTACAATATCATAATGCCAGCGGATGACCCCTTCCCTGAGCCCGGCGGTCTTTCGTACAATACATCTCGCATTGAAACGGAGGCAGCTCAGAACATGAGTCCCAGCAGGCTCAACCTTTTGCTTCCTCACTTTGTCTGTGGTCTCAACAACATCTGCTCCAACAACCACTCCAACATCTGTTTTGACATTCTGTTTTTCATACCCTGCATCGCTGGTTCTATCCCCACTCCTCCTCATCTTTATTGACAGAATTTCCCGTTGGAATATCAGTTCCAGACCAGTCCAGATATAAACGGTGAGATTTGCTCTTGGCAGTGTAAAGGAAGGGGATGTGTAGCATGGCCTCCAGGCAGGTGTATGTGCCGCCCCCTATTGTTCACTCTGCAGAAGACAACTTCTGTCGGTGTCGAATCCAGATTCCGGTTGCATTCTGTGGACCCCGGGACTCAAGCTGCGATGTGGCTTATTTTAAGCCTTATGCATATAAGGTCTATTGTAACTTCCTTCGAAGAGATCCAATGATCCCGCTATCAGAAGCCCTCACTCATCCCAGGACACCTGAGCCACGTGTTAGGCAGTGTTATCTTCCTATTTCTGGCCAGACCAGCGCGTATCGAACTTCGACTGCTCACCCTGCCACTTAAGATTGCTGAGGACCCGCTCAGAGTGGTAGTGTCCCTGACACTCGGGAGGCGAAATACCATCCACTAATCCCACTGTCGCACACAGAACCCCTTTTCTAATTCCCTAACGAATAATCCCCTATCCCACAGCTCGCCTCATCTCGCCCTCCCCCTTCCATTCTGAACCACAGTGACAAAATCAGTGCCGGAGACCTGACCTGAGATACTTCCCTCTACTTGGTCATTTGACCCGTCCCCCACCCAAAAGTATACAAAGCGGTAGACCTGCTATTGAAGGGGTGGGCTACAGGGGGCACTCTAACCTGGGCGTGTCTGTTAAACTTAGTCCTTCTGACTGTCCCCCAGTCTCCTGTGAACTGCACATTGTGTCTAACCTCCTCACAGTAAAACCACCTCATCACACCTCAGCTTCCAAGCAAGAATGCCAATAATTCTAAGGCTAAATAAGGAACTGTGAGGCCACATTTGGAGAATTGTGAGCACGTTGATATCCCTTATCGAACAAAGCATGTGGTTATATTGGAAAGGTTTCAAAGGAGGTTCCCGAAATAAATTGCCTGTCGTATGAAGAACGTTTGATGTTGTGGGCCTCTACCCGCGGGAACTCAGAATAATGAATAGTGAAGGGTGCATATTGAAAAATTTCAGATTGTGAAAGATCATGACAGAGTTGGTATGAAGAGAATGGATCTAGGATCAGACGAATATAGAGAATATAGAGATATCTTTTAAAAAGGGGATAATGAGGAACTTCCTTCGCCAGAGCGTGCTGAATCCAGTGGACTCGATGTCCTAATTCTCCTCCTGCGTCGTATGGGTTTAATTGAAGTTCTAGGTTACTGTGTGTCAGCAACTCAGAGGGTCTATTGTGGCCCAACACGTTCCACGCAAACACAAAGAAGGTGTCATGTTTCCGCACGTCCATTTCCCAGAGTATAGTTAACTGTCAATTTTCTTCTAAAGATTCAGAGATATAATTGTGCAATGCCACAATTCCTTACGGACAGTCTATAGTTAAAGCACTGTAGCAGAGCACTCAGTGCTCAATCGTAAGAGTCCCGTCTCCAGTCCGACTGCTTGAGATTTTGGCTTCGGTTGGCTTGGTGCCGTATTGCTTACTTCGTTTCTGAGTCTCCCACATGAAAAGGATGCCGCTACCTTGAGTCTGCTGGGTTAGCAGATGAAGTTGTTTTAACCCGCAGATTACTCCGGATGGGAGTTGCCCAGAGAGTAACTGGGAGGATCAGGGGTACTTAGAATTTGAAAAAGGGACTGGTATGGAAAGCCTGGAAGAAGTAGATGTCCCGTTTGAGTGTGTTCAGGATGTGGATGCACACGGTACTGAACCTAGTATTGAAACTCAGGAAGAGTCTGAGGTATCTGATTTAGTTCAAAAGGAATGCAGTCCTTTTGGGGCAGATGGACTTGGTTCAGTGAAGAAAGCATTAACCTTGGTACCAGTGGAAAGTGAGAATTCTCAGTTGTTTGTGTTAAAAGGTATATTAAAAGTTAGTGAGGAGATGAAAGGTGGTAATGTGAATATTATTGAAGGAGAAGGGAAAAGTGTTATTCCTAAATTGAATAAAGAAAATTTAAAGTCTGGATTGGTTTTAGAAGCAGCAACCAGGCTGAATGAACAATGGCTTGTTAACAAGGTGCATGTGAATCAATTCCAGTTTGTTTTGGAATTTAAATGTAAACAACTCGCTGATGTTATTCAAGGACGTGATTTGGAGGGACAGAATCAAAAGTGTTATTTTGACACAGAGGGATTACTTGCAGATGTTAAACTGAAAACTAATAGAATGCAGGGTCCTGAAGATAAAATTAATGACTTGCTTAAAAATAAAGAATTGTGTGGAAGTTCAGAAAATAGACTGAGTTTGGAAAACATTGGTGATAAAATAACTCCTACGAAAGGAGTATGTGAAAGCCTTTTCCACACTGGTGAGCAAGCTAACCACGTGAGAGTTAAGTGGAAAAGAGGCAAAGGTTGACAGAATGCCACTTTAAATAACAGGATCTGGTTTTGAGTGAATTCGACAAAGCATGTAAATAATAAAGACAACAACATGGAAGATTGAATGTTAAGTTTAGAAGTAAAATAGAGGTTAGTATTTGCATAAACTTTTGTAATGTACTACAGTATAATCACACATGTATTAGTTCACATTTTGTAATACACACTTAAGCTAAGATCACAACCCTTGGTATTTGTTGGCTAACAAAGAAAACATAGGCGGTTATTAAATTGGAGTCTGATGCTACAGGAATTTATTATGATACAAGATATTAAAGGAAGTGACAATGTAATCGCTGACAGTTTATCTAGATGCTAAGCTGAAGGTATATCTGTATTGTTTTGTAGTTAAACATTCTGTATTTTTTTGCTAAACTCTGTAATCCTGTAAAACGCTGTACTCGCTAATTTTCCCCTTTGTTGAAAATTCCCAGAAGGATGGGGGTGTTACGAAGGATGAACAGTTGTGATAGGTAGAATGGTGCAAGGTTGCCCATGTCCCCCTCCCCTGGGAGACTTACAAACCGTTACTGCTGCCAGGCTGTTAATGAGAGAGAAAGAGATGGAACAAAACATACTGGGACTGGAACATTTGCTTCAGACAAGGGTGAGATAACACCGGGGGAGAGAGACCATATTATGACTCCTGTAAGACTCACGGCTCCGGAGAGGGCTGTTTACTTGGTACTATTCTGTTCATTAAAATTCTTCAGTGGACAGCCGGAGTGGGTTGGTTTGATGGGCTAAGCCATTCAAAACTGATTGACACCTGAGACCCCGTGAATAGGGATAAAAGTGAGGTCTGGGAGACACCCCTCAGAGTTCATAGGCTTGAGGTGAAAGGTGAATTACACAAAAGGGGTATGTGCTGACGCTTATTCAACTCAGTGGGTCGAACAAATGTGGAAGAAATTGCCAGCGAAACTGGTAACTGTATCATTTCTGTGAAATTTGTCAGGCACATGTATGAGAGCAGGACGGAGAGTGCGGAAACAGGACAGGGTGGGGAATCTAGTTGGGCAGAAAGCCCTATTTCTCTCTAGTGATAATCAATGACTCCATGAATATCTCCACTCTTCTCAATTTCCACTTCCTCACTACTCTAAGTTTGTGCAAAACTGCGTATGCGTTCAAACTCAAATTTCAATCGCACTTCCTACTGCTCTTGCAGTACCCCCTCTTTGCCTGTCGTAGAATTCGTACCGATGTGCAGCCCTTGGTTGTCTCGAGAAAGTCTGACGCCAGTCTCCGTCGTGGAACTGGTATCGACGTGCGGCCCTCGGCTTACTATTCGATATCCATTGTGGAGCTTGTTTCTGTGCGTGGCCTTCGGCTCGTTTGAGAACATTTCAGCGTGATAACACGCTTTACCTTCTTACACTTTAAATCCTATTTGCAAGGCTCACTGCATCCGTCTTGAGAATAGTTTTATTCTATTCCCAATTCGTAAACATCTGTCCTTTGTTGAGACAGCAGATCATTTCAATCCCTATACCGTCATTTTTATTGCCAACAGCTCCATTATTCAATACATCCGATTAGCTGATTAATACATCAGTATTCATATAACCATATAACCATATAACAATTCCAGCACGGGAACAGGTCATCTGGGCCCTTCTAGTCCATGCCGAACGCTTACTCTCACCTTGTCCCACCGAACTGCACTCAGCCCATAACCCTCCATTCCTATCCTGTCCATATACCTATCCATTGTTTAAAATGACAACTCGAACCTGCCTGTCCACGTCAACTCTATCTATCCCCCTGATAAATACTTCTATCAAGTCCCCCCTAAACCTTCTGCGCTCCAAAGAATAAAGACCTAACTTGTTCAAGCTTTCTCTCTAACTTAGGTGCTGAAACCCAGGTAACATTCTAGTAAATCTCCTCTGTACTCTCTCTATTTTGTTGACATCTTTCCTAAAATTCGGTAACCAGAACTGTACACAACACTACAAATTTGGCCTCACCAATGCCTTGTACAATTTTAACATTACATTCCAACTCCTATACACAATGTACTGATTTATAAAGGCCAGCATACCACAAACCTTCTTCACCACCCTATTGACATGAGATTCCACCTTCAGGGAACTATGCACTGTTATTCCCAGATCATTTTTTTCTATTGAATTCCTCAGTGCCATACCATTTACCATGTATGTCCTATTTAGATTATTCTTACCAGAATGTAGCACCTCACACTTATCAGCATTAAAGTCCATCTGCCATCTTTCAGCCCACTCTTCTGATAGGTCTAAATCTCTCCGCAAGCTTTGAAAATCTACTTCATTATCCACAACGCCACCTATCTTACTATCATCTACATACATACTAATCCGATTTACCACCCCATCATCCAGATCATTAATGTGGTTTTGTTCATTTCTGCGATATTTGCGTTGTTACCTAGGTATCAATTATTATCTGTATGCAATTACTCCTCTGGTGACGATGATTGCAGTCTTTCAAGTAGCGGATGGAATGAGGTAGAGAACGACAGTGACGGTCGGAGATATACATCTCGGCAAAACAAGTTCTAACTCGCACGGGAACTGTGAGGTGGCGGGGTTTCCCTGCCACTGTGGCCGTTGCCCCAGACGCCGGAGCTACTGCCTGGACGGTCTCTGCGCTCGCCGAATGAAACAGCATGAAGCAGGTTTCCTGTTCCGGATAGCATCAAAACTCCTACTGACTTGCTGAGGATTTGTTTTAAGGTCAGCACATTCCATCGTATTCCTGTGGCATGCCATGTGCGGGCAGAAAGCAGGATATTTTACCAGGCGAGTCACAGAGCAAGTCTCCACCGCGAATTTCTGCGCCCTGTCGCAACGCAGTTCGAAATTAAATTTCTCAATTAACCCGAGATTCACTGGGCTTCATTCTTATCGACTGGCCACAAATCCATTTGTCTAGGAGTCTTGGAAATTGTTTGTACATACATTCGCTGATTCAAAAGGCATGGACTTTAGAGGGTGTCTGCGAAATGATGGCGTTTCGCAATGCTGAACCGGATGTACATTGGGCGTCACCAGTCTGAGGGCCACCACTCCAAGAGATTCCTAGTTAACTGCCGGGTCTGCAAGGACAGATTTCCGTGAAAGGTGATTGTTGAGGGAGAAGGTATAGATGCAGGTAAGCCACTTGTAACGCCTGCAAGGATCAGTGCCAGAAAGGATGTCAGTAGGGAGGGATAGTGCACACGGCAGTGATGCGGAATGTGATAGCTGCCGAAAGAGACTGGGGGGTGAGGTACGGAATGAGAAACTTCCTGAGCTCCCGTTCGAGACGGATGAATTTCCGGAGGACGAGATTCTCGTGTTGTGTTCGCTAACGACATGAAGATTCTGTTCTCAGCTCTGACGAGGGATGAAGTTGTGGTTGGAATTTCTCCAGAGAGTGAGGTATAGATATCGAGAAATATTTATTGGTTTCAGGGTGATCATCTCGTTCAGTCAACTGGAAAATCCTGTGTAGCATCAAACACCGAAACCTGCAAAATAATCATGATTGCTATCGGAGGTAAATGCAAGTACAGGAAACTGAGCCAAACTTCAAGCGTTTGAGGATGGTCCGTCTGGACCTTCAGTGAGAGATCTCCACTGGGTGCAGGCTCGAGGGGCCGAATAGTCCACTTCTGCACCTATTGTCTATAATGGAAACCGCCGGAGAACATATGAATGCCGAGCCTACAGCACTTACAGCTTTACAACTATATGATACTCTGAAGTCTAATGCCAGGTATGAAATGGAGATCATTTATGTTAAAATACCCTGTGTACATATACTTAACTAGTGAAGAAAATGTGCTGAATGCTGTGAATGAATGCACAGGTTTTTAGTTGTTTCAGTTGGGCTGTGCGATGACGAAAAGGTAGCATCAGTGCAAATCACTGATCAAAGTGGGATGTAGCTAACCCGTTATGGTTCGGCATTTGCCGAATTCCGGAACACACTCAGTTATTTGTTTGTGTGTTAGCAGTGAGGCCGATGACCAGGCGATGTGAGGGTCGTAGGTGGAGAGGAAGGGGTAACCAAATGTGAGAAGGATGTTGGGTGAGTCCATCAGAAAGACAATGATGTGTTTACGGTACCCTATGACGCTCATGGACACAGATCAGATGCGTGCCTTGACCACCACAAGCCTGCAGGAAAATCCTGCAACCGCCATGGTGTTGAAGGGGCAGAGCTCGGGTCGTAGGGAGCACAGGATGCTCACACAGAGTCCACACAGGCAAGTTGCTGCCGCGTTAGAATTCACCAGTGCTCACAATGAATATTCCTACTGCTCGACGAGGGCATTGCAGTAGGCGCGTTTGATTCATCTGGTAGCAGGGAGGTCTGAATAGTTAGCTGGCATGCTAACTAGGGAGAATTGTCTAAATGGATATATAATTATATCTTCATTATAGCTTCATGGTAAAATGCAGAGGACATAGAGGAAGGATATTTCTCGGACTAGTGGGCCTGACTAATGATGCCTCAAATATTTGCATCGAAACTATTGTTTTCTGTCTTCTAAGTCAACATACTGGAAGACAATATACAAGACATAGTCTTGCACCTTACAGATGATACCAGTATAGCTGAAATAGTGGACGGTAGTGGAAATAGTGGAGTATTATCGAGATTTTCAATGGAATTTTGTTCAGCTGATTGTGTAGGCTTAATTTGAGATACTGCATTTAGGAAAGTCAATCAAGGTAGAATATCCACTACAAACGACTTGGCTCTGAGGTTTGCTGTAGAACAGAGTGGAAGTCTATAGTTCCCTGAAAGCGGTAGTGCAACGTCAAGTCAGGCTACACTTGAAATAAGCTGATCAGTTTTAGACGGCCAGTTATAGAGCAAATTGTATTACTCTAGAATAGCACAGGAGGCATTCATCAACACCTTAATAGCACACAGGGAAATCCGATCTGAGAGAAGCTGGACAGCAAGAACATTGTTCGTTGGAGCTGAGCAGAATGACGTGTCAGCTTATGGAAGTTTCTCTGGTATTGCCAGGGTGAATGCACTCAGTCTTCTTTTATTCCCGTAGATGTGTAAAATTCGATTAAAAAATGGCATTTGTCGGCAAAGAACAGCCAGAAAGGGTGTAGCCAAGTGTCACAGACCCATAGAACATTGCAGCACGGAAACAGGCCTTTTGGCCCTTCCTGGCTGTCCCGAACCATTTTTCTGACCAGTCCCAGTGACCTGCACGTGGCCCATATCCCTCCATACACCTCTCATCCACGTCCAGGTTTTTCTTAAATGTTAATAACGTTTACAATGCCATCACTTACAATAACAGGTACAATAACATCATTTAAAAGCAGTTCAAGGGATGCATTATTTGGGAAGGTTAGGCACCGAACGCTGACAAATAGATCGAGCTTTGAAGGCACCGCGGTCATCATGGACGGCATGGTCTGATTTCATGCTGTACAACTCCAGCGCATGCAAAATGAGCAAACAGACTTTCATTGTTCCTACAGTCAGATTAAACCTAGTCTGCCATTGAATCAGAGACCTGATTTAGGAAGGATTCTTTAGCAAAATCAGGCGGCTGAGTGGCCGGGTGTTTCAGTTTCCTATCCTCTTGCATTCTATGATCAATAATGTAACTGTGCCAGCAGAGTCTGCAACTTTAGGCACGGGCCACCTCCGTTACCGACACTCAGGAGCCATAACAAGTCTCCTTGTACGTGTTGGACAGCTGAATCCTTTGCACACCTGAAGTCCGGTCGATGATCTTCAGTTCGCGCTGTTCGTTGAGCAGGATCATTTGATCAGGGTAATTGTGTGTAAGGCTGCACGGATCATTCTGCCAGCACTCCTCAATCGCAGTGAATTCACAGTGTGTAAGCTTACAGGGAACGGGCGGGCAGCTATAGGAGTGCAAAAGGAATCGGCAATAATGTGAATCCAGCAGGGTGTCAGCAGAGGACGTCAAACTCAAACAAAACATGTTCCGCCATCGACAGATTGTTTGTGATTTTTTATCCATTTATCGGTTCTGTGGGCACACGTGACACCAGCGGTTGACCTATGACCCCGTCAACATAACACCTCCAGGTGACCAGGCAATGTCTGCAGCAACGGCAAATATGAGGACTCTGCGGACAGCCAATCCCCGTAAGGCTGCTGGTTACGTCAAAATCCCAGACTGACTGCTCAGTCTGAGTGCGCGCCAGACCACAGATAGACACGTTCAACATTTCACAAGCTGCTGCCCACTGGCATAAAGACAGGCGCTATGAAACATTTGCACTCATTCTGTGTGAACTAAAATATTAAAGGAAGGATGCAATACTGAGGCTTCATAAGTATTTAGTCAGACAACACTCGGAATACTGCGACTGGTGTCGGCAATTTATCTGAGAATGGATGCGATCGCATTGGCGATGGCCGAGATGACTGACACAAGAGTGATGCCGAATTGAAAGGGTTAACGTATAAGGAGCGTTTGATGACTCTGGGCCCGCACTCGCGGGAGTTCAGGAGATTGCAAATGGATTTAATTGAGATTATAGACTATTGGAGGACCAGGAAAGAGTGGATGCGTGGGGAATAATTCACACATTGTGGGGTTTGGGAACAGACTGCACGGCCTCAGAATACAAGGACGTTTCTATAGAAGAAAGACGAGGAGATAATTCTGCAGCCAGGAGGTGGTGAATCTTTGGACTTCAATCCCTCAGACAGCTGTTGATGCCATGCCATTCGGTATATGAAACAAAAAAATAACATTTTTTCCTGATTATTAACGAGTTAAAGGTTACGGAGTAAAGGCAGGAGAATGGACGTGAAGGGAACAATAAATGATGGAATGGTGGAATGGCGGAGCTGAGTCCTTGGGCCGAATGGTCTAATTCTGCTCTGATTTCTTATGGTTTTGGTCAGTGACATCTGCTGGCACTGACGCCAATCATTGTGATGAAATCCGTGATGATGATGATTGCTTTATTGTGGGCAGTGTCTTTGAAATTTGGGTAACGCGGCCATGATAAATAACCTTCAGAGATTGCTTGCCGAGCATCATCAGTCACATAACTAGGACTTGTGAGACACAGCTGCTCATGCAATCGTCCAACAGCGTCTGCCGTGGCTTCACGTGACCTTGATCAGGCTGCCAAGCAGGTACGACATGTATCGCAGCAGCGGCCAGCAGGCCAGTGGAGGGAAAGGACGCCTTTCATCTCGCTGGCTCCAGACGAATTCCCAACTACTCACTTCTTAAATTTCCCGCATATAATGATTTTTACCATCTCCATTTGTTCATTTTAAACTTAAATATGGAATGTAATGGATTACCGGAACTGTAGCGGTTGCAAACAGAATATTGAAATGAACAATGTTTAACTTTAATATCGAAAACAGCATTCAGCAATTAAATGTATTTCCCGAATAAACGATAATGTTAAGCAATGCCCACGCTGTCGTATCTTCTAGATGCCCAGCCTACTAATCCTCCTCTTCATTGATATGATATCTGTTTTGTAAATGATCCCTGAAAGGAAGATCTGTGAATGAGAGAGAGAATCCCGGATGTCTTCTCAACTCCAAGATGACAGATTGCGGGGTATTCCGCATCGAGTCCTCTGAATTTTAAGCTGAAGGGTGAACAGTCACAGGCTGTGGTACATTTGGCTCCGGGTGACGTAGATATGAAGTGTGACGAAGTTCTGCACCATTGGTTCAGAGAGTTAGGGACTACCTTTGAAGAACAGGCCGTCCAGGGTTGTGATCTCAGGATTGCTACCACATGATAGTAGGGACATGCAATACGAAGAATATACAATTTAACACGGGAATAAGAAACTGGTGTAAGCGGCTTGGTCTCTTCGAGGGAAGGTGAGCCCTGTACCTAGGAGACGGATTGCAACTGAACTGGAGGGGGACAAATATCCTGCTGGGGAGAGCTGCTTTGCAGGGGACAGAGTGACAGAGTTAAACGAGAGTGCAAGGGATGGTAATCCGACTGTCAGAAAATATTTAAAAATGGACTGTGGAGGCAGATGATGCTGAGACCTCAAGCATAAATCACATATTTGAACATGTGCGACTAATGTTCTTTCTCCCTTAATTGTTCACAGGCTCGAAAGTGGCTTGTAGGGCAACGATATCTCTGATCTCCATCGTCCATTTGGGGTTGGCCGTATGGTTGGAACTCATCAGCGCTCCATCAACTGTGCAGGGAATGGGCGTAAAGAGCTTTACCAGAGCCCCTTTGGCCTGTCTTATCCGTTTCATCTGTGACTGCGGAGACATAGGCTTGGTCTGTGAGGCAAATGTGCATAGCAGCGCATGTTCCAATGCCGGAAATGTCGTAGGAAAGGCAGATGAGTTAAAGGCACCTGGAATTAAAATATAATAACGCAGTGATTAGTGAGAGCTGCTTGCAGGAGGGGCAGAAAGTTCTGGCAACTTAATATTCCCTTTCTTTGGACGTGACAGAGCGGGAGGGAGAAACGTGGGAGGGGCGGTGTTGTTAGTCACGGAAAATGTCATCTCACTGCTCAGTCAGCACAGATTGGAAAATTCGTCTAGTGAGGCGCTAACGGTGGAACTGGGGATGAAAGTGGAGATGGCCACTATAATGGGGCCCTATTACAAATCACGTATCAGTCCTCGGGATTCAGAGGAACACACTCGCAGATAGACTGTAGCAAGAAACATAAAGTTGCTAGAGTAGGCGCATTTAACTTTCCATACATTTACTGAGATCCTCACACACTGCTATCTGTTTATATATTTATTTGCACAGTTTGTTGTTCATTAATCCTGTTTAGAGTTATGTTTCAATAGATGTTCTGAGGTGTGCCTCTCAAGAAAACTACATTGGCATGCAGAAGTTTGGGCATCTCTGGTTTAAATTTCTGTTGATGTGAATAGCTAAGCGAGTAAAAGATGACCTGATTTTCAAAAGGTGTATAGTTAAAGATGTGATATTTCTTTAATTTTTTAAGCAAGATTATTATTTTATTTTGTTTCAAACTTTGACAGGTTTCAAAATAACAAAAAAACGGAAAAGGCCCAAAGCAAAATTTGTGCATCCTGCATGGTCAGTACTTAGTACCACGCCCTTTGGCAAGTATCACAACTTGCAAACTCTTTCTGTCGCCAGCTAAATGTCTTTCAATTCTTGTTTGGGGGATTTCGCCTGTTTTTCCTTTCAAAAGGCTTCTAGTTCTGTAAGATTCTCGGGTCGTCTTGCATGCACTGTTTTTTTTGAGGTATATGCACAAATTTTCGACGATAGGTCGGGTGACTGTGAGGGCCATGGCCAAACCTTCAGCTTGTACCCCGTGAGGTAGTCCATGGTGGATTTTGACGTGTGCTTCGGATCATTATCCTGTTGTAGAAGCCATCTTCGTCTCAACTTCAGCTTTTTTTTCTTTTTTACTGGCAGTGTGATATTTCTTTCCAGAATTTGCTGGGATTAAATTGAATTCATTCTTCCCTCTACCAGGAAAGCGTTCACCGTGCCACTGGCTGCAACACAAGCCCAAAGCATGATCGATCCACCCCTGTGCTTAACAGTTGGAGAGGTGTTCTTTTCATGAAATTCAGTACCCGTTTTTCTCCAAATATACCTTTTCTCATTGCGGCCAAAAACTTATATTTTAACTTCTGCAGTCCACAGGACTTGCCAAAATGCATCAGACTTGTTTAGATGCTGCTTCGCAAACTTCCGACTCTGAATTTTTTGGACGCACTAAAAGTTTTCTTCTGATGACTCTTTCATGAAGGTCATACCTGTGCAGGTGCTGCTGCCGCAACTTGACCTTCGCCATTGTTGTTAACTACCATTTCATAATTACATTACGAACTCAAGAAACGGCTACCTGAAAACGCTTTGCTGTCTTCTTATAGCCTTCTCCTGCTTTGGGGGCATTGTTTACTTTAATTTTCAGAGTGCTAGGCAGCTGCGTAGAGGAGCCCATGGCTGATGATTGTTGGGACAAGGTTTGACAAGTCCGAGTAATCATAAAACTTTGAAATTTGTATTACCTGGCCGTTCCTAACGATTGCTTTGAACAAGCCCTAGCCTAACAAGCTAATTAAGGTCTGAGCCTTTGGTAAAAGTTATCTGAGAGCTCAAATCTCTTGGAGTGCGCAAACCTCTGCATCGTGCTCCTTTCCTTATTTACACTCTAAAAATGTAGAAAACAAACATAATACACTACTATCGCTTAAAATGTTGAAAAACTGTTTTATCTTTAAGACTTTTGGAGATCAGGTCATCTTCTATTTACTTAGCTATTCTCAGTAACAGAAATTTTGACTAGGGTGCCCAAACTTTTACATGCCACTGTTGACATTCCTATTACATTTTCCAACATTCAGCTTGCATCGTTGAATATTGGGGAATGAGTTCACAACCATATATAACCATATAACAATCACAGCACGGAAACAGGCCATCTTGGCCCTCCTAGTCCGTGCCGAAACCTTAATCTCACCTAGTCCCACCTACCCGCACTCAGCCCATAACCGTCCACTCCTTTCCTGTCCATATACCTATCCAATTTTACCTTAAATGACACAACTGAACTGGCATCTACTACTTCTACAGGAAGCTCATTCCACACAGCTATCACTCTTTGAGTAAAGAAGTACCCCCTCGTGTTTCCCTTAAACTTCTGCCCCCTAACTCTCAAATCATGTCCTCTAGTTTGAATCTCCCCTACTCTCAATGGAAACAGCCTGTTCACGTCAACTCTGTCTATCCCTCTCAAAATTTTAAATACCTCGATCAAATCGCCCCTCAACCTTCGACGCTCCAATGAATAGAGACCTAACTTGTTCAACCTTTCTCTGTAACTTAATTGCTGAAACCCAGGTAACATCCTAGTAAATCGTCTCTGCACTCTCTCTAATTTATTGATATCTTTCCTATAATTCGGTGACCAGAGCTGCACACAATATTCCAAATTTGGCCTTACCAATGCCTTGTACAACTTTAGCATTACATCCCAACTTCTGTACTCAGTGTTTTGATTTATAAAGGCCAGCGTTCCAAAAGCCCTCTTCACCACCCTATCTACATGAGACTCCACTTTCAGGGAACTATGCACAGTTATTCCTAGATCTCTCTGTTCCTCTGCATTCCTCAATGCCCTACCATTTACTCTGTATGTTCTATTTGGATTATTCCTGCCAAAATGTAGAACCTCACACTTCTCAGCATTAAACTCCATCTGCCAACGTTCAGCCCATTCTTCTAACCGGCATAAATCTCCCAGCAAGCTTTGAAAATCCACCTCATTATCCACAACACCTCCTACCTTAGTATCATCGGCATTCTTACTAATCCAATTTACCACCCCATCATCCAGATCATTTATGTATATTACAAACAACATTGGGCCCAAAACAGATCCCTGAGGCACCCCACTAGTCACCGGCCCTCATCCCGATAAGCAATTATCTACCACTACACTCTGGCATCTCCCATCCAGCCACTGTTGAATCCATTTTATTACTCCAGCATTAATACCTAACGACTGAACCTTCTTAACTAACCTTCCATGTGGAACTTTGTCAAAGGCTTTGCTGAAGTCCATATAGACTACATCCACTGCCTTACTCTCGTCAACATTCCTCGTAACTTCTTCAAAAAATTCAATAAGGTTTTTCAAACATGACCTTCCACGCACAAATCCATGCTGGCTACTTCTAATCAGATCCCGTCTATCCAGATAATTATAAATACTATCTCTAAGAATACTTTCCATTAATTTACCCACCACTGATGTCAAACTGACAGGTCTATAATTGCTAGGCTTCCTTCTAGAACCCTTTTTAAACAATGGAACCACATGAGCAATACGCCAATCCTCCGGCACAATCCCCGTTTCTAATAACCGAACAAAGTTTCGGAAAATTTGAATTCAATTAAACAAATGAATACAACAAAACAATCCGCCCACTTTCTTAGAAAGTTAGTTACATAAGGACAAGTAGTTGTTCATTACATTTGGTTCACTAGGAAAGAACAGCCGTGTAACCTGTTCCAGGCCAAAGTCAACGTGACGACTTTCACTGCCTGCTGTATACAAGCAGATTATTCAGTTCGTTTCCCATTGGGATTTGAGATCATTGCAGAGCGTGTTAGCGATAACTCCCCCGTAACTGGAGAGAATTCACTGAGAGGCTGAACAACGTCACTGGAGAGCAAGGAACGGGAAACGTAAGTGCTCGACAGCGAACAACTCCGGAACACCTGGATTGAGTTCAATTTAACTGTTTTCAATGCCGCCTGTCAGCTCAGAATTCCATTGGTAATTATGATTCTCACACATTGTCCAGCTTTACTTGTCAGTTTTGATCTCGGAAAACAGTCTGATGGAATGTGTTTCTATATATTGCTCCTCACTGAGTCTCCCTAATTACAAAATTAAATAAAATTACAAAATTGTATAAAATTATTGTAGGGGTCTATATTTCCACTGGAGGATCTTTTGCCCAAACTGTTTAGTTTCCAATGAGCATGTTTCACTAGATGGCCTTTAGCCTAATTTTCCCATGATGCAGCGCCATAATAGAACGAGTCCCCGCGTATCTTGGGAGCAGAATTTTAAAATGCGCAGCGGGAGACGCAGCAGATTCCAATAGATTCAACTTTTCAGATGTATTAGCCTGCACAGCTGCCTACACCAATGCAATCCACAGATTCACCGCTCTCTGGTTAAAGAAATAACTTCGTCCTCTGTGTTTTAATTGGATGTTCTCAATACTGAGGTTCAGCACCTTGGTCCTAGCCTCAGTTACAATAGGAAATATTGTCTCCCCATATTCTTAATCTGGACTTTCCACTGTCCGATAGGTTGCAATGTGTTCTTCCCCAATTCTTCCAAACTCCAGCAAGCACAGACCCAGAGCTATTAAATTATCGTCATACATTACGATCCAACTCCTTGCGACACACGACATGACAAACCAGGTCACAGTTCAATGTCATTAAAGCAAAACAGCCCTGGGGTAAAAAAAAGAAAGGAATCCTGGATTGCTTAATATTGGAACATAGCTTGAATGACTGGGATATTAATAACTCGCACTTGACTAAGAATTTTGAAGATAAGCATTTTAAAATAAGTGTATCGTTTAAAGCGTAAGGTATTTTAATTTGCTTGAGTTCATCTTATTCGACATCCTAACTCTAAAAGAACTGTGTGTAAATCCGCTGTAGCAAGATCCACTTGTATTTACTGTGGAAAATACTGTTCGGGCAGTAGGGAAACTGTACCGAGGTGTTGTAGAATTCGAGTGAAACTGGACCAAGGCAACGTTATATCTCATTTGTTCCGTGATTTTCAACATGTGCTGAAGCTAGAAATTAATAGCCAGGCAAAATAAGGGCAATAGATCAAACAGCAGCGGTACAGAAGGCAAACTGAAACAGTAAACAATGAAACACCACTGAAAGATAATTGATGTCCGGATCAGTAGACACGGACAGTTCACTCCAAAGATTTATGAAATGCAATCTTCCAGAATGGATCGATGAGTTTTCAGTACTGGATATTATGGTGATTTAATGTGGAAGGTAATACACATCTTACAGAAGGGAATTAAGCAGACAATTTAATCTACAACAGAGCGGATTCAGCAGGCGGTTTGCCTAATAAAATCCCTCAAACTTTACCGAAAAAGGTAATAGGAGTTTACCGTAACACAGCCAGTTGCCTCTCCAGACCGTCGTTGCAATTTCCTCGGCAGAGAATAGTGATTGCCACAAGGTCAACTGCG
The DNA here is from genome assembly GCF_030144855.1 of Hypanus sabinus. NCBI lineage: Eukaryota > Metazoa > Chordata > Chondrichthyes > Myliobatiformes > Dasyatidae > Hypanus > Hypanus sabinus. Next base: position 47,495 of record NW_026781747.1, read on the forward strand.
GTGAAACAAAGACCGAAGACAAGATCTAACCGCTTTTTGTGTAGATATTCGACCTGGTCCGCCTGAAAAAACAGCCATGGTTTATTTCGGATGAACTTTGTCACTGGGAGTAAGTACACACCTTTGTTTATGTGAACACCTGAACACGGCACAAAGCGATTAATGGTCGCAAAAGTTCACAAGGTCTCCACACGTTTGCGGCCTACAGCAGTTCTGAGCAGAGTCCAAGAATGATAGAGCACAGTGTTAAGTGCCCCGAAACTGGGTGTCTAACCAGCAGAGATAGAAGAATCCGTTGGTGTCTGGTGGTTACTATTTTCGTGTTTATTAGTAAAATAAGCAAATCAATATCAATAATGCAAATATATAGATAATACATGTTAGCAATAATAAACCTAAACGTGTGGGAATAATAATAATCGATAATAAACAAGCTCTATCGTTGTCTAGGGGATAATGAATTATCATGGGAAAATATAAAGTTCAGTTCAGTTCATACTTGCTGAAGTAGATGTTGGTTGTGTTGTAATCGTGAGAGAGAGAGAGAGAGAGAGAGAGAGAGAGAGAGAGAGAGAGAGAGAGAGAGAGAGAAAGAGAGAGAAGAGAGAGAGAGAGAGAGAGAAAGAGAGAGAGACAGAGAGAGAGAGAGAGAGAGAGAGAGAGAGAGAGAGAGGGGGGGAGAGAGAGAGAGAGAGAGAGAGAGAGAGAGAGAGGGAGAGAGGGAGGGAGAGAGGGGGGGGAGAGAGGGAGGGAGAGAGGGGGGGGAGAGAGAGAGAGAGAGCTGTAACAGCTACAGGCAGGCAGACCTTCCTTTACGTTCTTGATCCGTCGTTTCGTTGTGGCCATTCAGGTATGACCCCTCTGTCCTTCCGCTAGACCGCTCTTCTGTGGTAGACTCGTCACTCTGGCATGAGTGGACACACACACAAGCCCCCACCGGCCCTGCTATAACAGTGTGTTTTAAACTGACCGATTTCTATGTTCGGTCTCCGATGTCCCACACCTTCCCGTGGGTCCCAACACTCAATCAGTGCTCAATAGTGTGTCTCCTGGTGTACCTGAGGGGTGACTCCCCAGACCTAACTTTTATCCCTACTCACGTGGTCTCAGGTGTCAATCAATTTTTAATGGTTGTGTCCATCAAACCAGCCCACTCCGGGTGTTCACTGAGGAATTTTAATGAACAGAATGGTTTAAGATAAATAACCCTCTCAGAAGCCATAAGTCTTTCAGAAGTCATAATATGGTGAATCAACAAGTCTGACTACCCTGCTATGTATCTCTCTTATCTGTAGCAGATGTCCCAGTTCCAGCATGTTTTCCCTTATGTATCTCTCTCTCATTAGCAGCAAAGCAACAGTAACGGTTTATGATTCTCCCGGCCGGGGGGGGGGGGGGGGGAGGACATGGGCAACTCTGCACCATTCGGCCCATCAGAGCTGTTCATCCTTCGTAACAACAGGATCAGCTCCTTCGGCCCAATATCTCCTTGCCGATCTACACGGCCAGCTGAGCTGTTTCCATTTGTCTGCATTTGGACATCATCTTGTTAAATCTTTCGCAATCAATATTGGTTTTAAAACATCGATAACCATCCTGTATCACCCATTCCATTGCCAGGTAGTTCCATATACACACCGCCTTCTGTGTGATAAAATTTCTCTTGGAATCTAACTACATCTTGGCCCTCTGGACATCAAGATACCCCCCCCACCCCCCGCTTAGTTCGGTTCCACAAACTTATGGCGATACAAGTGACTCTGCGCCTTGTTTTACACCACTCTGTAAAGTTACCCTTCTTTCTCCGACCTTTAGGAATAAAACACTCTATGTAAGGAACAAAATACAGCCGGACCTCTCTCTCTACCTAAGCCTTTAGAGACCTTGCAGCATCTTTGTCAGTATTGGCTGCACTCTTTTCAGCCCTTGCTAAACGAGGCCACCAAAACTGCGCAGTGCATTATATCCAAAGACGGGGGTAGTGTTATTAATGCGTGAACGGAAATTTATACAAAGGTGGCATCAGCATTAAGAGCCAGAGAGTTTTAATGATTTGTCAGAATGCCCTTCTCTTCAACCCGGGATCGCCCATCTGCGCTTCGTTTCAAAAGCCCCGGTTTGTATTCGAATGCAAGGCCGGATTGTGAAACCACGATATTGCCCAACAACATCGCCTCATCTCTCTTCATAGCTGTGCGGCCCAACTATTACTCTGATTATTATTACCCAACTATTATTAATCTCGTCTCACTACTATCTGCTGTGTCAGGCTGAGAGGCGTTGACCCCTGACCTGAGCGCAACGGCCCTTCAAACAATTCTTCCTGCATTGAAACGTACGCAGCTCAGAACATGAGTCCCGACAGGCTCGATTTTTTCCTTCTTGACTTTTTCAGAAGTCCTCACATCTGTCCCAACATCCATTCAACTAACTGAAATGGCGTTCTTATTTACATGTGCCTGCAACTCTAGTTTATACCAGCCCTCACCCCTTCTCATGGCAAACC